>NC_042990.1:8420009-8523745 GCF_901001165.1 Salmo trutta | reverse complement strand
GCCTAAGAGGGTTTCACAACACTTGTGAAAGACTGAGTGCAAACGAGCCACTGCTTTCTTCATATTTCAAGCATAGACACTTGTGTGTGTGTCTGTGCTCAAAGATGCACTTAACACTTTTGAAGTGCAAGTTGACCAAGAAACGCATTTGAACACCAGTGAGCAGACTGGGATCTACAATAGAAGTAGGATTTCCAGACTCAGGAAGGGGGACGTCCGTTGACAAAGATACTTACGTCGTCCTTCATTGGCTCTTTGGGTGGGTTGAACTCCTCGTGGTAGGAGCGACCGCTGGGCTGGTGAATTAATCTGAGGGGGAGAGGAGAAGGTTAGTCCTCCACCCACACTGCCCTTGGCCCACTTCAAAGGCTTACACTATATCCCACCATCGCCACACAAAGAACCCATTTTTGACATGCTGATGTGACCATTTGAATGGACTACAGGTACATCATTTCCTCTCTATGAAGCTGTGTCCTCAATACAGAGCATTGTTTGTTGTGGATGAGGTGGTATTGCTCTGCAACATTATTTGTCCAACAAAACGGTCAATAATAACTAGCTCAGACCACAGGGCACCGCAGAATACTTGGTCCTACCTGCCACAGATCCTGCGCACCAGTAGGGAGTCGTCGACGGAGAACTCAATCACAGAGTCCAGCTTCTCTGTGCGCTTCTCCAGCAAGTCATCCAGCTATGAGACAGAGGGAGTCATGAAACATGGGAGCAGGGAGGTAACAGGTTCATATGCCCAGTGGTATAGTGGAGGGTAAACATAGTTCATGCACCACATTCATTTTGCGTGATGTTTACCACTGCATATGCTTGACTAAAAGCAAGACAAACTTTTGCTCTGGGGATTGACAGCAAAATGGAGTCAGGCACCAACCAATCCTCACCATCTCTGCTTGTTTCACTGTGCGGGGGAATCCATCCAATAGGAACCCCTTCTTACAGGGAGGCGTGTCCAGGTTCTTTTCTATGAGTTCTACCACCATCTCATCACTGACCTATGAGTCATTTGACAGGAGTAAATTCACCGAGTGATGAGCAGTGAAAAGAAATGCATGAGAACACACAATTAGAACAGAGGCCCAAGTAAACCGGTCTCTAATTACCACTAAGTTACATCACCAGTGACACAAAAGATTAATTCCCATAAAAATAAAAAAAATGCACACACAGAAACATGTTCAGAACTAACATGAAAAACACACTACACGGCTTACCAGTTTCCCGGCATCCATGGTCTCCTTGAGCCTCTTGCCGAGCCCAGAGCCAGACGCCACCATGGCCCTCAGCATGTCCCCCGTGGCCAGATGACACACGCAGTACTGCTCTGCCAACCGAGGAGCCTGGGAGGAGAGGGGGAGAGCGTGGGTATTGGCATCAAGCCTCACGTTATAAGGGCAAAAGGTGTAGCATTTATGTAGTCTACTTCTCGAAATCGCAACTTGACAACTCTTGAGGAGAAGAGTATGGCCAAGCATATGCGCATCCCAACCTGGCAAACTACTACAACAGGTGGGAGCCCGTCAAAGCATTAAAGTCGTGCTGAATTGTAAAACGGCTGGTTGTTATCCATATTTTTGGCACAGTCGAAGCACAAGATTCCTTCCGCTACAGAACATAGTCTCATGTCATGTGTGGAGGCTGTCTGAATGAGTGTGGGGGAAGGAATGGGACACTTTTGGAAAAGCAAAACTAGGTGTTGAATAATTCACTTCATAGCACATACTGTAGTTTCAAGGACACAATCATGTTGCCATTTTGTTTTTACATTTCAATGGGATGTTCAGGTTGTGCCGCAACGGAAAAAAGACCAAACCCTCGGGGGAGTGACTAAATAGTTGGGATCGTCAAAGCTAGACCAAAAGTATGTGTCTGAAAGCCCCCTACAGTACTTGTACCGGCCTGTGCACATTCCTTTTTTGAAAATACAATATTGAGTACACACTGTAGTGTGTGTGTGTGTGTGTGTGTATTTACAAGGCTATGCAGCCACTATAGCCATGAAAGACATATGGATACAGGACTGTAAGGAAATACATTAGTCCCCAGCTCTGGTCGTGGGAAGCTGCAGGGTGTACCAGCCTAAACACACCTGACATAATTACCTCTAACAAAACCCTGCACAAGCTGTTGCTCTCCTGGACCACCCAGAAATTAAATAGGAACTACATTGAGCTTATTGACAGGGAAGTCAAGAGGTAACACGTTTTCATTGAACCTGGTTAGATCAAGTGAAAGCAGTTGGCTCTGGCCAGCTGGAGAGTATGATTAGCATACAGTCCCTAGTGTGACGTTGAAAGGGCCCTCTTATCTTTAGGACCCTTCACACAAACGGTTGGCATGCGACTCCAGAGACGAGTACCACATTGTGATCTTGCAACACCTTGGCAAACAGTCAAACTTGCCAGCACCAGATAGTGGGAGCCAAGAGGGAATTAGTTACATTCAACTTGACAGACGCTCATAACTGGTTAGCGAGCTAGCTACAACTTTTATGATACTTCCTTATTCGTCTGATCTAGCTACCCAATTCATTACACGCGACTTAGTCAAGCTAGCAGAGATAGCCATCTATGCAAGCCATTTCAGAATGAACTTCAGGACAGGGTGTATAAAGTTAGTTGGCAGTGTTGGCCAAGCGGTTTCCCACTCCTACACTTCCTTAGCAAGTTAGCATAACTCACTCACCTGTGTTCCTTTCCCAGCACCAGGGGGTCCGAGCAGGATTGCCCGAATTCCCTTTTTTACGTCGGACACAGCTTCATTCCGTTGCGTGCTGGGGGCCATGTTCACTTCAGTCGTCCTTGTACCACTTTTCTTATCTGCCAACTCGCCCAAGAAAGGAAGTGTCACCGCCTTCTTCCTGGATGACCCTCTCTTTATCAGAAAATACTTTCATCTCATTGGCCATTAGATAGCTCAGTCAAGCGTCCTACACACTGATTTGCTGAAATAGTAAGTGTCTTGATATAACATCCGGGTTGTGCATATGCAATTATGAATCTTCTTTGGTCAGGGACCATCAAAATGAAAAAGAACATTGTTATTAGTTACATAATCCTCTATTATTATTATTATTATTATTATTATTATTATTATTAGTTAATTGTTATTATAATTGTAATTATAAATGAATAATTATTATTATTATTATAATTATTTCATCTGTCGGGAAGTATTACAAGTACTGCAGGATGTGTCCAGAGATGGCAGAAGAGGCTCAGGGACTGTTCTTACCCACTGCCAATATGTAGTTGCTTTTTGTGCGATTTTCAGCTGCAATGGTTTCACATAGGTGGGCGCTACATGTTCGGCAATGCAGGACTAGTACCCACGGAGAGGGACTGACCGTCGGAGAAGCAGATGTGGTGCACTGACGAAGCGTTCTGGGCCAGTTTGTCAGACTGTCTTTGTCTCTCTAATCCTGAACTGCCTCAACTCCCAGCCTTACATCTGAAACCAAATATAGACATTCAATCTCCATCTGTACCATATCAATTTTAATTAGTTGTTTGTTTTGCTTTTTATGTGCTTTGAGATTATCTTCTGTAATGAAAAGCGCTATATAAATTAAATAAATAATTATTATTATTAACATTGTTATTTGTGTCTAAATATAGGCGTTTGTTGGAAGCTCACTCTATAATGAAATGAATGAGTAGTCAAATGGTAGGAAACTATTAGCTGTGGAAATGATTCAATCGTGTTCAATGCCCTATCTACAGTTTAGAAGTCTAAACGGGTTCATTGGAACGTCCCAACTCTGATGTCACCCCATTAAAAATGACATTTAAATGGTTATGTTAAGGCTTAGGGTTAAGTAAGGGTTAAGGTTAGGGTAGGGGTTAAGGTTAGAGTTTAGGGTAGGGATGTCCCAAGGATCCCTGATAACACGAACACTGTTTATGCACACTACACTGGGAGATCAGTCATTACATTATCAAATTCATATCCAATTAAGACAGGGCTGATTAGATGGTAAAGATGGAATGACGGATTAGATGGAAAGACAGAGTTGTCATAATGTCCACACAGTGTATTTTCATCACGTGCCATCGATGTACTGGTACCATATCAATCTTGTTTGCATTTGTCACACAACAGTATTGTAATTCTATTGTTATTCTAAAACACAAAGATGACTTGAGGAAATGTTTGCACCAAACTTGATATTCTTATTTTGGCTCTAATGAGCAAGCATTAATGTAGATACTTTTAACGCTGTAATAAAATATAAAATGGCACATCTGTCTTTGTAGACAAACCCTTAAAGGTTGTTCAAATAATAATTTTCCAACAGCCTTCCCTGTAGCTCAGTTGGTAGAGCATGGTGTTTGCAACACCAGGGTTGTGGGTTCGATTCCCACGGGGGGCCAGCACAAAATAAAAAATAAAAAATGTATGCATTCACTACTGTAAGTCGCTCTGGATAAGAGCGTCTGCTAAATGACTAAAATGTAAACGTAACTAACATGAAAACCAACAGACTTCTAATAAAACCACAGTAGTTATCTTAACTAAGAGCTTTAGAATCAAACAAGAGAAACATAGTATTAATCAAACTAATGAGATTCCAAAGTCTCATGTCTCATGTAGTTCAGCTACATGTCAATGAGAGATTTAACTGTGTGGATGTAATTGATGACCAATGATAGGAGTAGGCCTACCATTTATTAATTAATAATGATAGCTAACATATTAGTTTGTTAGTTGAATGAATGCCCGAAACAGTGAAAAGAGAAGTGTCATCGCGGAACTTTTTTGCTGCTGTTTTTAACATATTCCTTCCCTCAGTTCCCATCATATAGAAGACATGTCTAGTTTGGGTTGTGTCTGGTAGCAGGGTTTAGGATCAGTAACCACCTCGACCCACTGAAAGACAGACAATTGCAATAGCTAATTATGTCTGAAGGAATAGTCTACGCTGATGTAAAGTTCAAAAAGCAACAAAGAACTGAAGGAAAAGATGGTATGTTCTAAACTAAAATATGTCATTACATTTTTTTTTTTTTATAGACATGCTGTATGCTCAGGATGTGAAGAATGTTCAACAAAAAGCTTCTACCTGCATAAATATCTATCTAATGTTAAAGAGGCAATCTGCGATTGTAAATACATTTTAAGACTTTTATATTAATGATATAAAGACATTGATTCTTGAAGAATATTACTTAGAAATGCCTCATGAGCTTAGTTCAACTGTATTATCCCATCAGAACCCCAAATGTAAGCTTGTTGTACAATGTTGTTTGTTCACAATGTAATTGTAAACAAACACTGTATAGCCTCAAAACATGGTTAAAGCTATCATTTTGATCTCATGGCCATTCAGCCCCACCTCTCAGAGACGAGTACCACATTCTCAATTTCCAGATTATTCTGAAATGATATTAATACTGTATTGACTTTTTTTGACAACGCGTACTGTCCACCTATTTCAAAACATGTTCACTAAGACAAAAATGACTTCGCACTGGGCACAGATGACAGTTCAACGTCTAGTTTTGATTTACATTTGGTTTAGTTGTCAACTAACCATGTCATTGGATTTAGGTTAAAAGTTGGGTTAAAAAAAAAAAAGACAAAATGCCCTCACGTTGATGACTTTTTGCAAATTCAATCGGTTTTCCACGTTCATTTATTGTCATCACACTGACTTTTTTGGTTGAAATGACGTGGAAACATTGATTCAACCCGTTTTTGCCCAGTGGGTTACATCACAAAGAGATTTTAGGGATTTCAATTAGTACTTTGTAGGTATATTAAAAGGGTTTTCAACAAACCTATTTTTAGCCGGTTGTAATAAACATTTTTAAGCAGGCCTCATGCTTTATCGGTGATCTGTGCCGATTCTTTTACATTAACAAATTGAGTGTCAAAAATGCTTGTTCTTGAACAGCCAATGTGATGAGAGGAGTTTTGTCTTATTATCACACTTTCATGGTTACATTTCAGCAACAGCATCCACAGCGAATGATACCACACACACTGAAATCTCAATTTCCAGAACCGGACGCAACCAGCCATCTATCAACCCTAATGGTAAGTGTGTGTGTGTGGGTGGGTGAGTGCCTGCGTGTGTGGTTACGTGTGGGTGCGGTGAATGTGTGCGTGGTTGTGTGGGTCAGATGAAGTCAGTGAGAATTGCAAGCAAGGCAAAACAATGAGGACGTTTTCTTTCAGGAAACGGAACATTTCTCAACCACATATGGTTGAGAAAAAAAGTTCATCATCCTTGTCTCCATAGCCTCAAAAACCATGTTCCTTGTTCCACGAATTATACATTTTCTTCATGTTTTGATGATTTCATGTCTAACATACAATAAAACTAAGTAGTATTCCTATTCTCTCTCTGTCCCCTCAGCTGGTGACCCAGATTCTCAGGAGGGGTCAAAGGTCAAACCAAGTGGATGTGACCCTGTCAGAGTTGTTCTGGTGACTCTCTGTGTTCTTCTGATGGGTGCTGTCATTGGACTTGGGGTTCTCTGTAAGTACTATAGAGTAGACCCATAGTGGAGTCTAGAGTCTTTACCCTCTCAGTTATGAGGAAATGATTGATGTCACGATGCAAAAAAGTTACATCTGATTTAACCAGAAGACAGAAGGGGAAGTCTGAGTACAAAATGTGACTAGGTTTTTTCTTTTTTCCTCAACAGTTTTGAAACATAATCAAGAATTGATTGAGCAGAGAACTTGCTGTACAATCACAGGTACTATGCGAGAATGTCCAAATAAATAGTGGCACAAGATTCAGTCATTCCAAAAAGTGCTTTGTTACATAGGTCTATGTTTTATATTATAGAATGAACTCCATTAAGGAATTGGAATTAGTATAAGAAATTCCATGGTAAAAAAAGAAAATGGAAGTCACTTCAAACCTCATTTTATTGCCTAGGTTTCAGTCTATTTCTGCTTTTTTCTTATCCCACTTAGGCTGAGGCTAAGTATATGCATATTAAGTCGTGTTTTCATGTCAGTATGGATCTTAAACAATCAGTAAGATAAAAAATTTTTTTAAACTATTCATATAGTATGTTACAAATACTTGATTTTGATAAGGGACTATAGACAAAGACGTATTTATCACCAGGTTATTTCTGTTCCCTTCCTCCACAGAGGATAAGCGTCCATTATGTGCTCATGATTGGATGTGTCAGGGGAAAAACTGCTATTATTTTTCCAATGATACTCTGACCTGGGTTGAGAGTCGCGATAAATGTGTCTCCATGGGAGGACAGCTGGTCATCATAGACAGCCAGGATGAGCAGGTAGTTATCAGAACTATTGAATGGGAATTAAATAATACATTGCATCTGTCCTTCCATATTATCTTTCATTAATTAAGGCTGTGGTCGGCAATAGATTTTGTATCCACAAATTACAGATTGAGCCAATGGGTTTATAAGATTTAAAAGTGCTTTACATTTTATTATGAGGGCTCAGTACCATGACAGTCTAATGGAGAAAAAAAAAAATTTTTTTTTATATATATATATATATATATATATATATATATATATATATATATATAAAGCACATGCAATTAAACATGCAATCTACAAAAATTAAATTACACCATGTTTGACTGTGTTTAAAAGGATAATTCAATCAATTACATCATTTTGTATTTGTTGCTTTATTAGGCTAAACTGAAATTAGTCTATGGACAAGGAGAGACTGCAAAGCACGCTTTTGTTTTGTATACCTCGCTTTTAGTGGTTACAGCGTTGGGCCAGTAACCGAAAGGTTGCTGGATCGAATCCCTGAGCTGACAAGGTAAACATCTGTCATTCTGCCCCTGAGCAAGGCAGTTAACCCACTGTTAGCCGGGCGGCGACGACGTGGATGACGATTAAGGCAGCCCCCCGCACCTCACTGATTCAGAGGGGTTGGGTTAAATGCGGAAGACACATTTCAGTTGTACAACTGACTAGGTATCCCCCTTTCCCTTTTGTCACCAACCGCTCATTTTAGCATTTCATAACCAAAACCAATAAAATAAAAAATGTTTTAGTCATTGAGCTTTAGGTTCCACAAAAGCGTGGATTACTGTTCTTGGATGTACTCGTCTTGTCCATAGACTGCTATCTATCACTGTAAGACAACATTTGGGTGACTGTCCATTTAACCCATTGTAGCACTCTAATATAATTTGTCAATCAATGTTCCTGGTGAAGAAATTCTTAGATAAGAAAGTTGGTGCAATAATGAGTAATGGTGAAGACAAGTTCTGGATCGGACTGACAGACCAAAAAGAAGAGGGAAAGTGGTTATGGGTGGACGACACACCTCTAGATTCAAAATACAGGTCAGAAGTTATTTTGAATAGTAATACATTTACGAAAGTATGATCATTCAGTATTGCTTCTACAGTATTAGAGTATTGTGATGTGTTCTCATAATTGACAACACACAAAAATACAGGTGAAGTGATGAGGATTCCCAAACAATGCAGTTAATATGTGGACATGGATGGCTGAATTAATTATAATGTAATTCCTCTGTAGCTTCTGGTTTGTTGCCAAAAATGGCAAGAAAGAGCCTGATGACTGGCAAGGAGACAACAAGGTGGGAAAAAATCCAGACGGTGAGGACTGTGCTAGAATGGGAGAAAAAGCTGGTACTGATAATGGCAAGAGTTGGTTTGATGTCAATTGTGGTTGGTCTCACAGAAGAATATGTGAGAAAAAGTTATTCTGAAATTTCATTTTTGTCCCCCCCACTTTTATCATTGGAATGTGATACAAAACAGGCAATGGTGTGCGTTAGGACTGTGGACGCCGCCGAGCAGTCGGGTAGTCTGTTTGAAGTGTTTATCCGACTGGATAAAATAAAAAATACTTTATGTCCCTCCCACTTCTAAAACCAAAGTTGCGCCCCTGTGATACAGTATCAGTGTGAAATTAAAAAAAGTATTGAATTTTGCTATGAACACAAAAGTATCTTTACATACATTTATAACAAGAAGTGAGGATAAACTGTATTGGTAAATGTATTACAGTAGCTTACTGCTGATGTTTACAGACTGCTTGTTATCAACAATATGTTTATGCTTTATGCGTTTTATGCTATAATGTGACAAGCCACATCTACAACTGAGCCTAACAGAAAACATGTCAGATATCAACGCCAGCATGGTGTGTGCAACGCCAGGTTTGTGGGTTCGATTCCCACGGGGGGCCAGTACAATTATTATTATTTTTTTAAATGCATGAAATGAAATGTATGCATTCACTACTGTAAGTCGCTCTGGATAAGAGCGTCTGCTAAATGACTAAAATGTAAATATCTTCAGTTCAGCATTTTCTTTATTAAAGAAAAACTCCACCCCAAAACTATCTTTTGGTATTTATTTCATTAGTCCATTGTTGATAGAAGTTAGGTTTCCGTCCAATTGGCGACAGATGTTCATGCAAATATAAAAAAAAAAAAAAAAAAAAAAAAAAAAAAAAAAAAATTGGTATAAAAATAGTATGCGCATTTTCCCACCAGAGATGTTTCCATCAAATTAACATGTTGTGGATAAAAGGCTGTGGGTGATGACCTAGTGCACATAAAATAACTTTTGTGGTTAAATTCCCATTCCCAAATAAAAAATACAAGTTAAATGGGGTTCCGTAGAGTATTTTCATCCCTACTGATGGTTTTGTGAAGAAAAAAAAAAGTGTTTTAGCAGATGTGCCCACTCTAGTATTGGCGTGTGCACTAAATAGCCAATTATTATGGACAAAAGAGTGAGATATGTTTTATTTGTCAAATGACAGCCAAGCATTGATCATCATGCCACCAAAATAAGACCCTCGATATTATTTCTGTAGGAGCATCAAGCGTATCACCTTGAACTTTCACCACCCTGTAAAGTTCATTATAATTTATTTGACTAAGACTTCATTTTAAGGGGTCTGTATTACAGTGTAATAAATGTGTAATTACACTAACAAATATTGTAGTTAATTTGTAATAACTCATATGACAATGACAATGCCACTGGCCATACTGCTCGGTCTGTGCGTGATTTCCTGCAAGTCAGGAATGTCAGTGTTCTGCCATGGCCAGCGAAGAGCCCGGATCTCAATCCCATTGAGCACGTCTGGGACGGGTTGGGTCGGAGGGTGAGGGCTAGGGCCATTCCCACCAGAAATGTCCGGGAACTTGCAGGTGCCTTGGTGGGGTAACATCTCACAGCAAGAACTGGCAAATCTGGTGCAGTCCACGAGGAGGAGATGCACTGCAGTATTTAATGCAGCTGGTGGCCACACCAGAAACTGACTGTTACTTTTGATTTTGACCCCCCCTTTGTTCAGGGACACATTGTTCCATTTCTGTTAGTCACATGTCTGTGGAACTTGTTCAGTTTGTCTCAGTTGTTGAATCCTGTTATATTCATACAAAGATTTACACATGTTAAGTTTGCTGAAAATAAACGCAGTTGACAGTGAGAGGACGTTTATTTTTTTGCTGAGTTTATATTATTCGTAGCCGTCTATTTACCACCACAGACCGATGCTGGCACTAAGACCGCACTCAACCAACTCTATAAGGCCATAAGCAAACAGGAAAATGCCTATCCAGAAGCGGCGCTCCTAGTGGCCGGGGACTTTAAAGCAGGAAAACAAATCAGTTTCACCAAATTTTTAACAGCATGTCACATGAGTAACCAGAGGGGAAAAAAATCTAGACCACCTTTATTCCACACACAGAGATGCATACAAAGCTCTCCCCCGCCCTGCATTTAGAAAATCTGACCATAATTATATCCTCCTGATTCCTGCTTACAAGCAAAAACGAAAGCAGGAAGTACCAGTGACTTTCTCAACACGGAAGTGGACAGATGACGCAGATGCTACGCTACAGGTCTGTTTTGCTAGCACAAACTGGAATATGTTCCGGGATTCATTCAATGGCATTGAGGACTACACCACCTCAGTCATCGGCTTCATCAATAAGTGCATCAATGACGTCGTCCCCACAGCCATGGATTTCAGGCAACATCCGCACTGAGCTAAAGGCTAGAGCTGCCGCTTTCAAGGAGTGGGACACTAATCTGGACGCTTATAAGAAATCCAGCAATGCCCTCAGACGAGCCATCAAACAAGCAAAGCGTCAATACAGGATTAAGATTGAATTCTACTACACCAGCTCTGGCTACACCGGCTCCTACAGTGAGGGAAAAAAGTATTTGATCCCCTGCTGATTTTGTACGTTTGCCCACTGACAAAGAAATGATCAGTCTATAATGTTAATGGTAGGTTTATTTGAACAGTGAGAGACAGAATAACAAAAAAATCCATAAAAACGCATGTCAAAAATGTTAGAAATTGATTTGCATTTTAATGAGGGAAATAAGCATTTGACCCCCTCTCAATCAGAAAGATTTCTGGCTCCCAGGTGTCTTTTATACAGGTAACGAGCTGAGATTAGGAGCACACTCTTAAAGGGAGTGCTCCTAATCTCAGCTTGTTACCTGTATAAAAGACACTTGTCCACAGAAGCAATCAATCAATCAGATTCCAAACTCTCCACCATGGCCAAGACCAAAGAGCTCTCCAAGGATGTCAGGGACAGGATTGTAGACCTACACAAGGCTGGAATGGGCTACAAGACCGTCGCCAAGCAGCTTGGTGAGAAGGTGACAACAGTTGGTGCGATTATGTGCAAATGGAAGAAACACAAAATAACTATCAATCTCCCTCGGCCTGGGGCTCCATGCAAGATCTCACCTCGTGGAGTTGCAATGATCATGAGAGCAGTGAGGAATCAGCCCAGAACTACACGGGAGGATCTTGTCAATGATCTCAAGGCAGCTGGGACCATAGTCACCAAGAAAACAATTGGTAATACACTACGCCGTGAAGGACTGAAATCTTGCAGCGCCCGCAAGGTCCCCCCCTGCTCAAGAAAGCACATATACATGCCCGTCTGAAGTTTGCCAATGAACATCAATGATTCCGAGGACAACTGGGTGAAAGTGTTGTGGTCAGATGAGGCCAAAATGGAGCTCTTTGGCATCAACTCAACTCGCCGTGTTTGGAGGAGGAGGAATGCTGCCTATGACCCCAAGAACACCATCCCCACCGTCAAACATGGAGGTGGAAACATTATGCTTTGGGGGTGTTTTTCTGCTAAGGGGACAGGACAACTTCACCGCATCAAAGGGACGATGGACGGGGCCATGTACCGTCAGATCTTGGGTGAGAACCTCCTTCCCTCAGCCAGGGCATTGAAAATGGGTCGTGGATGGGTATTCCAGCATGACAATGACCCAAAACACACGGCCAAGGCAACAAAGGAGTGGCTCAAGAAGAAGCACATTAAGGCCTGGAGTGGCCTAGGCAGTCTCCAGACCTTAATCCCATAGAAAATCTGTGGAGGGAGCTGAAGGTTCGAGTTGCCAAACGTCAGCCTCGAAACCTTAATGACTTGGAGAAGATCTGCAAAGAGGAGTGGGACAAAATCCCTCCTGAGATGTGTGCAAATCTGGTGGCCAACGACAAGAAACGTCTGACCTCTGTGATTGCCAACAAAGGTTTTGCCACCAAATACTAAGTCATGTTTTGCAGAGGGGTCAAATACTTATTTCCCTCATTAAAATGTAAATCATTTTATAACATTTTTGACATGCGTTTTTCTGGATTTTTTTGTTGTTATTCTCTCTCTCACTGTTCAAATAAACCTACCATTAAAATTATAGCCTGATAATTTCTTTGTCAGTGGGCAGACGTACAAAATCAGCAGGGGATCAAATACTTTTTTCCCTCACTGTATATAATAGGTGGTGTCAGAGGAAAGCCCATAAAATTGTCAGAGACTCCAGTCACCCAAGTCAGACTGTTTTCTCTGTTCCCGCACGGCAACCGGAGACCCAAGTCTAGGACCAAAAGGCTCCTTAACAGCTTCGACGCCCAAGCCATAAGACTGCTGAACAATTAACCACACGGCCACCCGGACTACTCCCTCCATTTGTTTTGTACACTGCTGCTACTCGCTGTTTAATATCTATGCATAGTTATTTCACCCCTACCTACATGCACAAATTACCTCAACTAACCTGTACCCCCACATACTGACTCGGTACCGGTACCCCTGTATATAGCCATGTTATTGTTATTTTATTGTGTTACTTTTTTATATTTTTTTTACTTTAGTTTATTTGGTAAATATTTTCTTAACTCTTCTTGAACTGCACTGTTGGTTAAGGGCTTGTAAGTAAGTATTCCATGGTAACCTGTTGTTTTCGGCACATGTGACAAATCAAGTTTGATTTGTAGAATTATAGTTAAGACATCAAAACTATGAAATAACACATCTGGAATCATACAGTAACTAAAAAAGTGTTAAACAAATCAAAATATATTTTAGATTTGAGATTTTTCAACGTAGCCACCCTTTGCCTTGATGACAGCTTTGCACACTCTTGGCATTCTCTCAACCAGCTTCACCTGGTATTCTTTTCCAACAGTCTTGAAAGAGTTCCCACATGTGCTGAGCACTTGATGGCTGCTTTTCCTTTTGCACATCCCAAACAATCTCAATTGGATTGAGGTCGGGTGATTGTGGAGGTCATCTGATGCAGCACTCTATCACTCTCCTTTTTGGTCAAATAGCCCTTACACAGCCTGGCGGTATGTTGGGTCATTGTCCTGTTGAAAAACAAATGATAGTCCCACTAAGCGCAAACCAGATGGGATGGCGTATCGCTGCAGAATGCTGTGGTAGCCATGCTGGTTAAATGTGCCTTGATTTCTAAATAAAATCACTGACAGTGTCACCAGCCAAGCACTCCCACACCATCACACCTCCTCCGCCATGCTTCACGGTGGGAACCACACATGCGCACATCATCCGTTCACCTACTCTGCGTCTCACAAAGACACACTGGTTGGAACCAAAAATCTCAAATTTGGTCTCATCAGACCAAAGGACAGATTTCCACCGGTCTAATGTCCATTGCTCGTGTTTCTTGGCCCAAGCAAGTCTCTTATTGTCACGTCCTGACCAGTATAAGGGGTTATTTGTTATTTTAGTTTGGTCAGGACGTGGCAGGGGGTGTTTGTTTCATGTGGTTTGGGCTAGGTATTTGGGTAGAGAGGTATTTGTTTTATATGGTTCGGGGTGTGTGTGTGTGTACTTAGAGGGGTGTTGTATTTATGTGTTCCAGGGTTTTTGGTTTATGTTCTTGTTTTGTGTTCTAGGTTGTCTATGTTGTGTATTTCTTTGTTTGCCTGGTGTGGATCTCAATCAGGAACAGCTGTACATCGTTGTTTCTGATTGAGAGTCATACTTAAGGAGCTTGTTTTTCACCTGTCCCTCTGTGGGTAGTTATTTTTTGCATTGCTGTTAGTATAGCCTGCGAAACTGTCATTCTGTCGCTTCTTTGTTGTCTTAGTTTTTTCGTGTTCACGTTTAAATAAAGTAATGATGAGCACGCAACCCGCTGCGCCTTGGTCTAATCTCTTCGACTATCGTGACACTTATTCTAATTGGTGTCCTTTAATAGTGGTTTCTTTGCAGCAATTTGACCATGAAGGCCTGATTCGCAGAGTCTCCTCTGAACAGTTGATGTTGAGATGTGTCTGTTACTTGAACTCTGTGAAGCATTTATTTGGGCTGCAATTTCTGAGGCTGGTAACACTAATGAACTTATCCTCTGCAGCAGAGGTAACTCTGGGTCTTCCTTTCATGTGGCGGTCCTCATGAGAGCCAGTTTCATCATAGCCCTTAATGGTTTTTGCAACTGCACTTGAAGAAACTGTCAAATGTTATAAAATGATTTGCATTTTAATGAGGGAAATAAGTATTTGACCCCTCTGCAAAACATTACTTGGTGGCAAAACCCTTGTTGGCAATCACAGAGGTCAGACGTTTCTTGTAGTTGGCCACCAGGTTTGCACACATCTCAGGAGGGGTTTTGTCACACTCCTCTTTGCAGATCTTCTCCAAGTCATTAAGGTTTCGAGGCTGACGTTTGGCAACTCGAACCTTCAGCTCCCTCCACAGATTTTCTATGGGATTAAGGTCTGGAGACTGCCTAGGCCACTCCAGGCCTTAATGTGCTTCTTCTTGAGCCACTCCTTTGTTGCCTTGGCCGTGTGTTTTGGGTCATTGTCATGCTGGAATACCCATCCACGACCCATTTTCAATGCCCTGGCTGAGGGAAGGAGGTTCTCACCCAAGATTTGATGGTACATGGCCCCGTCCATCGTCCCTTTGATGCGGTGAAGTTGTCCTGTCCCCTTAGCAGAAAAACACCCCCAAAGCATAATGTTTCCACCTCCATGTTTGACGGTGGGGATGGTGTTCTTGGGGTCATAGGTAGCATTCCTCCTCCTCCAAACACGGCGAGTTGAGTTGATGCCAAAGAGCTCCATTTTGGTCTCATCTGACCACAACACTTTCACCCAGTTGTCCTCTGAATCATTCAGATGTTCATTGGCAAACTTCAGACGGGCATGTATATGTGCTTTCTTGAGCAGGGGGGACCTTGCGGGCGCTGCAAGATTTCAGTCCTTCACGGCGTAGTGTATTACCAATTGCGTTCTTGGTGACTATGGTCCCAGCTGCCTTGAGATCATTGACAAGATCCTCCCGTGTAGTTCTGGGCTGATTCCTCACTGTTCTCATGATCATTGCAACTCCACGAGGTGAGATCTTGCATGGAGCCCCAGGCCGAGGGAGATTGACAGTTATTTTGTGTTTCTTCCATTTGCACATAATCGCACCAACTGTTGTCACCTTCTCACCAAGCTGCTTGGCGATGGTCTTGTAGCCCATTCCAGCCTTGTGTTGGTCTACAATCCTGTCCCTGACATCCTTGGAGAGCTCTTTGGTCTTGGCCATGGTGGAGAGTTTGGAATCTGATTGATTGATTGCTTCTGTGGACAAGGGTCTTTTATACAGGTAACAAGCTGAGATTAGGAGCACTCCCTTTAAGAGTGTGCTCCTAATCTCAGCTCGTGACCTGTATAAAAGACACCTGGGAGCCAGAAATCTTTCTGATTGAGAGGGGGTCAAATACTTGTTTCCCTCATTAAAATGCAAATCAATTTCTAACATTTTTGACATGCGTTTTTCTGGATTTCTTTGTTGTTATTCTGTCTCTCACTGTTAAAATAAACCTACCATTAAAATTATAGACTGATCATTTCTTTGTCAGTGGGCAAACGTGCAAAATCAGCAGGGGATCAAATACTTTTTTCCCTCACTGTACATGTGTGATTTTTTTACCACTCAAGAACAGTGTTATACTGTATTTTCTTTAACATGTCTTCACTGTGCTATTCAGGGGATTTAGGCTAGTCAGAATGGAACAGGAAGTTGCAGTTGAGGTTTATTTGATACCAAAAATAGCTGTGAGGTAAAAACTAGGACATTTTCTTCTGACACAATCTCAAGTAATTCCTTTTTTACCAGTAGAAGGTCTCAGGGGGAACTCCAAGTCGGTATGACTTTATGTCTACCTCTCTTTTCAAAACATTGGCTGTGACAGGACAAATCACAATGTGCTATAACATATTATATAAATCCTACCCTTTTGGCCCTGGAGCTCGCACACGTCACACTTAGCCACCTGAGTGAGGAGACAATCAGGATGTAGAAATACCAGTTAGAGCGTACCTCATAGAATAAAAACCCACATAACAGCTAAGGGCTGGCACAATTACAGTTTAACCCTGTGACCGACGGTTATGGATGAAGACCGCCACAAAAATAAAATAACCGCCATAAATGGGGAAGCTGGGCATGAGTGTGTTTGAGTCTGTTTCTGTGGTGACAGACTCTTAACAAAGTGATGAAACCTTTGTTGCTCCTTGCTGAAACAAGCAAGGTGTTTTAGCAAACAATGTTTGTTTTTAGCATCCTATAGGGACCTGACAGGAAGTGATCTAAGCAGCTACTTGAGTTAGTGTGTTTGGGTGTGTGTGGTGGTGTTAGAAGAGGAGAGTAGAGGAAGTTCTCTCTGCAAGCAGCAGCATACATCACAACCACAGAGGGTGAAGATCAGAACATAAAGATGATATCTTTGGTTTTGTTAAGAATTTGAGGGGATTTCTCAGCAGACCAAATGTAGACTAAACTTAAATAGCACATAGTGCAGAGTCTAATGAGGAAACCTGACAGGATGTGATACAGGAGCTGCATTAATGCGCAGCAAACAGTATAAACCATAGGATTTTCATCAACCCAGTATAAAAAAATCATGGTCTTTGCTCCCTTGACTTTACAGTGCAGAATGGGGAGATTAAAGGTATGCAGTATTTGTGTACGTGTCACTCACCACAGGTAGAACTCATACAATCGGACAGAACAGCGGTGGGGATTCTCACTGTTCTCCCGCACCTCCTCTTTCTCCTCGCCCTCCTTCTTCCTCCTCTTCGCTGCCACACCGTCTGCATCTGTTACACACAAAGGTCCATGATTACATGTGAATCAAATTTGATCTATATCATTTTACTAAATGCATTAGTAAAAACAGCAACCCACACTTAAATCCGCGTTGCCAAGGCAACAGTGGCAAGGGAATAACTCCCTAGGTAGGAATAAACCTTGAGGGCAACACTCTCACATGACAACAGAAACATATGCAAAACACAGTATCAGAAAGCACAAAAAATGCATGAATGAGACAAGACAAAGATTTTTCCTTTAATGAGTCGGACGGGAATGATATAATCCAAACACCCGTACAGGCCCTCATCCCCGTCATTTACTGGAGAAAGAAACAGAGATTTTGCAGAAAGAGTTCAGGGTGCCTTGTGAGGATCAGGCTACAAGTGGCCTATTTTCCTTCGCCTTTCGTACTGTTAGCTAACGTTAAATCACTGGAAAATAAATGGGACGAACTAAAAACATGTATATCCTATCAACGGGACATTAAAAACTGTAATATCTTATGTTTCACAGAATCGTGGCTGAACGATGACATTAGTAACATAAAGCTGGCGGGTTATACACTATCCGCAGGATAGAACAGCAGCCTCTGGTAAGACATGGAGCGGGGGCCTATGCATATTTGTAAACAACAGCTGGTGCACGATATCTAAGGACGTTTCAAGGTTTTGCTAGCATGAGGTAGAGTATCTCATGATAAGCTGTAGACCACACTATCTACCTAGAGAGTTTTCATCTGTATTTTTCATAGCTGTCTACATACCACCAGACTGATGCTGGCACTAAAACCGCACTCAATGAGCTGTATACCGCCATAAGCAAACAGGAAAATGCTTATCCAGAGGTGGCGCTCCTAGTGGCCAGGGACTTTAAATCAGTTTTACCTCATTTCTATCAGCATGTTAAATGTGCAACCAGAGGGGGGAAAAAAAACTCAAGACCCCCTTTACTCCACACACAGAGACGCGTACAAAGCTCTCCCCCGCCCTCCATTTGGAAAATCTGACCATAATTATTTTCTCCTGATTCTTGGGATTCTTCTGATGGCATTGAGGATTACACCACATCAGTCACTGGCTTCATCAATAAGTGCACTGATGACGTTGTCCCCACAGTGACTGTACCTACATACCCCATCCAGAAGCCATGGATTACAGGCAGCTTTCAAGGAGCGGTACTCTAACCCGAAAGCTTATAAGAAATCCCGCTATCCCGACGAACCATCAAACAGGCAAAGAGTCAAGACAGGACTAAGATTGAATCATCCTACACCGGCTCCAACGCACGTCGGATGTGGCAGGGCTTAGAAACTATTACAGACTACAAATGGAAGCACAGCTGAGAGCTGCCCAGTGACACAAGCCTACCAGATGAGCTAAATAACTTCTGTGCTCGCTTCGAGGCAAATAACACTGAAACATGCATGAGAGCATCAGCTGTTCTGGGCGACTGTGTGATCACACCTTTCGCAGCCGATGTGAGCAAGACCTTTAAACAGGTCAACATTCACAAGGCCGCAGGGCCAGACGGATTACCAGGACGTTAACTCCGAGCATGTGCTGATCAACAGGCAAGTGTCTTCACTGACATTTTCAACCTCTCCCTGACCGAGTCTGTAATACCAACATGTTTCAAGCGCACAACCATAGTCCCTGTGCCCAAAAACACTGAGGTAACCTGCATAAATGACTACCGACCCGTAGCACTCATGTCTGTAGCCATGAAATGCTTTGAAAGGCTGATCATGGCTCACATCAACACCATTATCCCAGAAACCCTAGACCCACCCCAATTTGCATACCGCACCAACAGATCCACAGATGATGCAATCTCTATTGCACTCCACACTGCCCTTTCACACCTGGACAAAAGGAACACCTATGTGAGAATGCTATTTATTGACTACAGCTCAGCGTTCAACACCATAGTGCCCTCAAAGCTCATCACTACGCTAAGGACCCTGGGACTAAACACCGCCCTCTGCAACTGGATCCTGGACTTCCTGAAGGACCACCCACAGGTGGTAAGGGTAGGTAACAACACATCCGTCACGCTGATCTTCAACACGGGGGCCCCTCAGGGGTGCGTGCTCAGTCCCCTTCTGTACTCCCTGTTCACTCATGACTGCATGGCCAGGCACGACTCCAACACCATTATTAAGTTTGCCGATGACACAACCGACAACGATGAGACAGCCTACAGAGAGGAGGTCAGAGACCTGACCGTGTGGTGCAAGGACAACAACCTCTCCCTCAACGTGATCAAGACAATGGAGATGATTGTGGACTACAGGAAAAGGAGGGCCGAGCATGCCCCCATTCTCATCTACAGGGCTGTAGTGGAGCAGGTTGAGAGCTTCAAGTTCCTTGGTGTCCACATCACCAACAAACTAACATGGTCTAAGCACACCAAGACAGTCGTGAAGAGGGCATGACAAAAGCTATTCCCCCTCAGGAAATTGAAAACATTTGGCATGGGTACCCAGATCCTCAAAAAGTTTTACAGCTGCACCATCAAGAGCATCCTGACGGGTTGCATCACTGCCTGGTATGTCAACTGCTCGGCCTTCGACCGCAAGGCACTACAGAGGGTAGTGCGTATGGCCCAGTACATCACTGGGGCCAAGCTTCCTGCCATCCAGGACCTCTATACCAGGCAGTGTCAGAGGAAGGCCCTAAAAGTTGTCCAAGACTCCAGCCACCCTAGTCGAAGACTGTTCTCTCTGCTCCAAGAGGCTTCTAAACAGCTTCTACCACCAAGCCATAAGACTCCTGAACATCTAATCAAATGGCTACCCAGACTATTTGCATTCTGATATAGAATGCAGTGATGTGTACTGAACCTATCCGCCATAATAAATAAATACCAGTGGCAGCGCATTCACATAGACAATATTGCCATAGTTTATAATTGGTATGTTGACTGACTGCTATTTAATGAAAGCCATGACCTATTCCTATTAAAGAAGCCCACTTTAAATCTTAATTTCTTATGTCATCAACAAGCTTTTTGAAAGACAGCAGTTCGTCAATCCAGATACCCAGATTTTTACAAGCGGGGACACTATCAACGAGGGCATCATCAAACGTACATATGCATAAATCATCAGATACATTTTTACGTGATTTGGAGAATAACATAGACTTGGTTTTACCTGCATTAAGTACCAATTTCAGTTCAACAAAGGGTTTCTGCAAAGCAATGAAGGTAGATTGAAGCTCCAAAAGAGCCTGGTCAGCTGTGGGGGCAACAGCATACACAACAGTGTCATCTGCATACTGGTATATGTAACATTTCTCTGCAGATAGACCAACATTGTTTTAATTAACCAGAAAAAGTACAAGACCTAAAATCAATCCCTGTGGGACACCTTTCGTAATATCTAGGAAAATTGACTTTACACCATCAGAAAAAAAACTTTTTGCCAGTGATTACAGATGTCATTCAGCCATGTCAGCCACGTTGTTTTTGTAATCTTCGAACCAATCACATGATGCCTGATCCATACTGATTGCAGACAATCTTTGAATCAATAAAGAGTGGTCAACAGTATCAAAAGCCTTCAATAAGTCAATAAAGAGGACAGCACAGTGACTCCTCCTATCCATACCCTTTACCACATCATTTAACACCAAGGTTGCAGCCGAGATGATGCTATGACCCGCCCTGAAACCAGACTGGTGAACAATTAGAATACATCTCATAGCTAGGAAGAATCTAAGATGACAGTTGATTAATGATTCTACCATTTTTACTAAGCAAGACAATTTCAAGATAGGGCGATAATTATTTAGGTCGGGGGGGTTACCACCTTTGTGGAGAGGGAGCACACGGGCTGCCTTCCAAACCCTGGGGATAGCACCCGAGATAAATCAGATAAATGTGTCAATGACTCAGCTGTAGCAAGAAAGCCACAGCAAATGAACCCCAGTTGATTCTTTCTTAAGCAAGGCATCTAGCACATCACAAGTAAAATGTTGTTGAACTGAAAAAGATTCTCTAGAAGTTGGCTGATCTTCCATCCAGCCAAGTAAAGGCTGAGAGAGGAAAGAGCAGTCGACTCAGTGACCTGTGTCAAGTAAACCACAATGTCTTTCAAATAAAAAGCTTGCCAAGATAAAATGCTGATTAAAAGCATCATAAAATGCTGATTTAAAGAGTCTGACAACTTTAGGCCACGCTTCAGTGCATTATCTATTTTCCAACATTTTGACAGATCACCAGCAGACTCTGAGATAGAACTTAGAAAGTAGCTTGAGGTAGCTTTCTTCATTGAGGAAGTACATCTACAGTATTTCACAATAGCCTGAAACACTGCCAGTCAGTTACCGAGTCTGTCACAGCTGTCGTAGGAATGAGCAGACCAAAGTGCAGCGTTTCACATTTTATTTATACTGTGAAACTATGCAATACATAAATAAACTGAATGAAAAACAACAAACCATGACACAGAGGTGAAACATACACTACTCAAAATTAATCTCCCACAAACCCAGGTGGGACAAACACCCACTTAAATATGACCTCCAATTAGAGACAACGATGACCAGCTGCCTCTAATTGGAGATAATCTCAAACAAAGTCCAACATAGAAATACAAAAACTAGAACAATCCAACATAGAAATACAAAACTAGAACATAACATAGAAAAACTAAACTAGAAAAACCCCGTCACGCCCTGATCTACTCTACCATAGAAAATAACAACTTACTATGGTCAGGACGTGACAGAGTCAGTTTTTCAAGCCTTATCCCAGGCCTAATTTCTCATCATAATGAGATCTGAAAGTTCTATAGGGAACCAAGGATTTGTTCTATTTTGAACTCTAAGGCGTTTAAAAGGAGTGTGATTGTCTACCAGAGATATAACAATAGATGAGAAGATCTAGAGCCAATTCAGTGTCAGGCAGGAAAGCTCTATCAGCTGTGTGTGTGTGCGTCTGCGTGTGTGTGTACCACTTGCTGTTATGGTAGGTTTACAACAATAACGCCATTCAGCAGCTTGGTGATTTCCAGTGTGGAATACAAGGTTGCTACGTGTTGGGTTAAGGTCTTTACAATATCAATATGCCTACCACTTATTAATTAGTACTTGTATTAATAACTGAATTTAGTTGGTTAGTTAAATTAATGCTGCAAAGAGAAAAGAGAAGTCATGTCATTGTGCAACTGCTGTTTTTTTCTTTCAACACAGTCCCTCCCTCAGTCCCCATCATATAAAATAAGTGTCTATTTGGGTTGATGTAATAAGTGTCTGGTATGAGTGTTTAGATCAGTATGTCTGAAGGAATAGTCTACGCTGATGTGAAGTTCAAAAAGCAACAAAGGACTGAAGGAAAAGATGGTGGTAAGCACTAAACTAAAATCTGTCACTAAAATCTATTTTTATAATCAAGGCTGTATGCTCAGGGTGTGGAGAATGTTCAACATAAAGCTTCCTCTATCTGCCAATATATATATCCGTAATATTTAAGGGGCAATCTAGGATCCGTTTTTTAAATGAATGCTATATAGCTGTTGATTCTTGAAGAAAATTACTTATAAACGTCTCATCAGCTTAGTTCAACTGTATTACCCCATCAGAACAAATGTAAGCTTGTTTTACCCCATTGTTTATATACAATGTAATTGTAAACAAACTCCATTTGGCTTCAAATCATGGTTAAAACTATCATTTGTATCTCATGGTCATGGATGGTCTGTCCTCGCTCCCATAGTGCCGTCTATGAACTTGAGTGGTTACATTCCTCCAGCCCCATCCCTCAGCAGTTTACCAAAAAATCCCCAGATGGCCCCTTTAAAATTATATTTATACTACATTGACTTTATTTGACAACACATATTGATACCCTACGTCAAAACATGTTCGCTAGGACAAAAATGACTTACATCACAAAGACATTTTAGAGACTACAATTCAAAAGGTTTGCAGGAAACATATTTGTTAGCTGGTTTGCATGCAATACTTCATGTACGCTTCATGCCTTATCAGTGATCTGTGCTGATTATTTTACATTGCAGTTTTACTTTGTCGCTTTGGTCAAATTTTCACAAGTATCTGGTACATTTTCACAACTCTTAGTACACAACTCGTTAGGTTCTTATTTTTCAGAGTAAATAACCCACAGACACTAGAGAAGCTTTAACCAAGTTTAATTCTTCCCAAAGGTTCTGTACAGCTGTAATCAGACAGCAAAACTTCTCACATCACAGTTATATACATCCTACTTAAGACACTCCCTCTCTCCAATCCTTAGTTTATGCCCAAGAGAAAGAAGGTAACCAGATACTAACCCTGATTACTCCCTTAAGGGGAACTGACCTCAGCCCTCACCTCCTGACCTCAACCCCTCCTTCACCTAATCCCCAGCTATTCATCCATCTTCCCTATATCAACACATCGTTCTCTTCTCCTCCAAACACATTCCAAAGCCTTCTGGCTTGCTACAGACTTTCTATTCAAGGCTTCGTCTCTATCATTTATTTCATATCTCAATGTTCAAAGTTTAGCCGATTCCAACACTCTAAACTGGTCACACTTGTAACTCAGTCTTTCACTCAAAACCTGTCATTGTGCATTCATTTGGATTGTAAACATCTCTCACCACACAACCATTGATTCAAAATCTGTTTATTGTGAAATGTAATGAGAACATTGGTTTAATCAACATAACATAATAATATATTTTCAATTTAGTCGTTTTAACTACCAGTTAATCCAATAGAAAACAAAGCAAGACACGTGTTTCAAATCGCCCTTAGAAGTGCTGAAAGTAAAATGCTGCAGTACTGTAAATGACAGTTTTCACGTTAGGCAATACACTTAAATGACCCAACAGAATTGACAGAAATGCTATAATTTCCATAATATCTATTCAATGTGTAATCAAAGGTGTGATCAATGAAGATATCCTCTACAATTATTCATGCAAAAAAATACATGTTTTCCAGATATAATCGTAAATGTAAATGAAACTAAGTAATGAAATGAATGAAAATAAAACATGAGGTTTAGCACCCAGTCGTTTGCATGAAGCCTGTCTTGAGCATTTGGCCATAAATTCTCATCCACATCACAGTGAATGTCCTCATTATTCATGCACCGCAGGAAAAACCTTTTGACATGGCTAATCCAAGCTTGACATTGGTCTGCATTGATGTCGTCGAATGCCTCATTCATGGCCAGAAGTAGAGCGGCACGCTCATAGGGATGGCGATCGTACAGCTTCCACCTCCATGCTGAAAAAGATTCCTCAATAGGGTTGAGCAAAGAAGAGTATAGGGCCATGAATTGGGGATGGGCCCAAAACCATGCCTGAACCCCCTCTGCAGGGGGGAACCTGACATTGTCACACTCAGTGACATAGGTTACCCCTTCACCTTGACAGGCCTGCTCAATTTCATTGAGAAACACAGTGAGATGTGCAGCGTTGTAGGATCCAAGTAATGTACTATATCCTGCCACACCATCCTCAGAAATAGCTGCGTACATTGAGAAGTTTCCCCCACATTGTCCAGGCACTTGGATGGTTGCCAGTTGGACGATGAGTTTCCGCCCACGGCGCTGAGATTTGGCCAGGTTGAAGCCCACTTCATCAACAAATATATATTTGTGATGGTTCACAGCAGCATCACCCTCTAAAATATATTTTGGTTAGTTCTTTTTACAGTATAGTTACAATATGATATTGTCATGTAACAGTAATACAGTATATAGTGCTGTACCTGAACATACTCGGCCTGCAGTTGTTTCACCCGGTCGTTGTTTCTCTCAAAAGGCACCAGGTAAATGTGTTCCATAGATACCTGGTGCCTCTTCAAAAGGTGGGCCATTGTTGGTAGGCTGATGGATGTCACATTGGCAAAGGGGTCATCGTTCTCCTCAATGGCCTGCTTTATTTCGGACAGCCGTATGTCATTCCTGGCCCTCACCATTTCCACCGCTGCCCACTCCTGCTGATCGGTCAGCACACGGCCATGGGGTCTTCTGTCGGTTCTGAGGGGAGAACAGAGTATACTGTCAATAGATCATATTGTAAGAATTCTGTAATGTTTTGTGAATTTACATGCATTACAATATGTAATTTACTGTAAATGTAAAGCATAGTGCATATCCTCAAGACTTACCGGTTTTCTTGGTGAAATTTTCTCAGGATCAAATTGACAATTGACCTTTTCAGATTGGGGTGAACTAATCTGTCAGCCTCTGCCATGGTAAGGCCTCTGTTTATCACATGTTCAACGATGATGACCCTGATTTCATTAGACACAACAGTTCCCTGCCGTCTGCCTCCCTCTCTCTGATGTCCACCTCTTTGATGGGGCCCATGCCCACCTCTCTAACAAGCCCCTTGTCCACAAGCTCTTTGATTTCCACCTTTCCCTTGCCGTCTTTCCTGTTCCATGTTGAAATCAATTAGCAATAACTAGTAGTCATTATGTATGGTTATCATGCATCATACATGTCATTTAGATGTTTATACTTTACAAAACACACATTTTATTTCTGTAGTTCTCAAAATCCATTGATAGTGGACAAACCAGTTTAAAATTCATAGGTTTACCAAACGGTTAAGTGGTCAGCCATTAAACACAGTTGGATGACGTGATGGTCAAATGTATTTAAACAAATGAAAAGAGAATCATATGAAAAGTATTGTGAGGATTGCATTGTGAAAAGGCAATGACTTTATATGAAAGGTATTTCTAGATGAAACAGTGATCAGGTTTGGTGAAAAGGTTACTGTGTGATTTGTGTGTTGTACTTAGTCAATTGAAAATGTGCTTAAAGTTTTGAAACGACAGCCTTTTTCATGATCTGTTTTGAGTTTGTACAGAATTATACCGCATTCTTGTGAAAACAGGACCAAGGTGCTAAAAACAAAAACGAATAAACTGAGTGTTAAAAATGCTGGTTCAGGAACAGCCAATGTGAAGAGAGGAGTTTTGTCTTGTGCTCACACTTTCATGGTTGCATTCCAGCAACAGCATCCACAGTGAATGACACCACGTACTCTGAAATCTCAATTCCCAAAGACGGACGCAACCAACAATCTACCGACACTAATGGTACGTGTGTGTGAATGTGTGTGGGTGGGTGAATATGCGTGGGATTGTGTGGGTCAGATGAAGTCAGTGCAAAGTGCAAGCTAGGCAAAACAATGAGGAAGTTTCCTACATATGGGTGGAAAAAAGGTTTACAAGATGCAGAACAGATTCTATTTGAGCTTTTTTGTCAAAAATCCATGTTCCTATGAGTCACACTAAGTATACAAAACATGAGGAACACCTTCCTAATATTGAGGTGCACCCCCTTTTGCATATAGAAATATAGAAAGAGCAGGTGAGCAATCCCAGGTACTTCTCTGCTGCTGCCACAACTATTTTCTGTGACTTTCAATTAATTTCTGCAGTACAATTAACAACCATGCCTATAAATGCTAAAAAGCCCACCGTACTGAAGCACCTATTCTACCCATCACTCTTAATCTCTGCCTACTCACAGCAATGCCCTCACCCTGTACCCATCTTTCTCACCACTCTCCTCACTGCTTAGGCATACAACACTTTCTGTTCTATTCTAACCCTGGCAACCTCAATCTGCCTTTCTCTCCCCGGACACCTCCGATCTGCATCCCCATGATCACCTTCACACCTAACATACACAACTTTCTCCACACATTCCTTCGTCTCATGCCGTCCTGCACCCTTCTCACATCTGGGCATGTCCCTCCTACACACTGCTGCAATATGCCCATAAACATGACAGCTAAAACACAGTAATATTTTCATAACATAAACTCTCACGTGATAACTGACACTTCCTACCTTGACCTTATTTGGTAACGACTCTGCATCAAAACTCAGCATGACAGATGATGTCTTCTCCGTTTGCCCACCGTATCTACGTCTCATCAAGTGGCGGGTGTCACAGACACTGGGAATCTTCCATTTCAACTGCTCCTCCAACACTTAATGCCACTCTCGTTATCACTCCTTTCAACGGCGCCTTGCTCCGGAGAGCAAAGCACGGCACAATTCTTGTCCCTAATCTCGTAATCCGGAGCGCCCTCTTCCTCTGGGGGGAGGAAACATAATAAATCCATGAGTCCATTCCAAGTTACTTTCACCAACTCAACAGTCCCCAACATCTCCTCCACCCAACATATGGATCAACCAAACAACAAGGATCCATTCCCTTCGGGCTCCCGAGTGGCGCAGAGGTCTAAGGCACTGCATCACAGTGCTTGTGGTGTCACTACAGACCCTGGTTCGATTCTGGGCTGTATCACAACCGGCTGTGATCGGGAGTCCCATAGGGTGGCGCACAATTGGCCCAGTGTCATCCTGGTTAGAGTTTGGCCTGTGTAAGATGTCATGGTAAATAAGAATTTGCTCTTAACGGTCTCTACCTAGTTAAATAAAATAAATCAATTCTCTCTGCAAATCTCACCCCCACTGGGCCAAAATCATCCTTATCAGTCTTTGGACAAAGCCCTTACTCCGCAATCTTCGCCGCAGGTTCCTCACTCTCAAGTTCCATCTCTGAACTACTGAAGAACGTATCCCTGTTTTTGTACTTGACGCCCACCTTCTTCACCTCACTACTTCCCTCTACACTCAACTTCTACGCAGCAGTCATCACTGCACCTGCCGCCACATTTAATTGATCCTCACTCTCCTCCTGTCCCATTTCCTCCTCAAGCTCTTCCAAAAGTTCTGTGTGATCCTCCATTAAATATTCACTAAAAATCTTCCATGTCTTTCCTTTTTATCTGTCCTTCTTCTTCTTCACTAGATCTTTCAGAAGGCCTGTGTAATCACCCACTCCATGTTTATTCATAATATGCTCCACTTTCTTCCTTATTTCCTTTTCCACCATCTTCCCTACTGTGGCCTTCGCCCAACACCCCGACCGCCTCTGCGCCCACTACGGATTGTTTGTCGACTCAATGATTTAGCCGGAGTGTATTTTCTCTCGCTTCAGTTAAAATGATGTTGTGGTTGCGTCATATTTCATTGTATACTTTCTGAAGCTTGCATCGATGCATGCTTCAAAGTATGTACAAACGGAGTACGCATTTGAGAAGTGCCCTCCATGCTCCATTTGGAATCATACTCTGACCCTCCCTTGCTCCAATTTGCATGCACTAAGTACGGTAGTATGCATTTTGAAAGACACCCACAGCGTACCTTTTCTTCATGTTTGATGATTTCATGTCTAACATACAATAAAATGACGTAGTGAGTCTTACAGGCTGTCAGTTTAATTCATTCTCTCTCTCTCTCTCTCCTCAGCTGGTGACCCTGATTCTCAGAAGGGGTCAAAGGTCAAACCAGGTGGATATGACCCTGTCAAAGTGGTCCTGGTGACTCTCTGTTTTCTTCTGATGGGGACAGTCATTGGACTTGTCTTCCTGTGTAAGTGACCTAGATAGTGGAGGTGGCTAGTCTAAAGCAGACTCTATATCGGAGACAGATTCATAGAGGCTCTTCTCCAGAGCTGTGAATATACAGAAATATCTAGGCACATTTTTAGCACAAGAGCTGGAAAATCCCCACAGTACTTCTTCAAATGGATTAATGTTTCATGCCAGGTCATTGTCTAATTTCTGTAACTGATACAAGATCCCGTATAAAAATGTTGGTGAATAAAATGAATAGTCATTTGTAATACTTTTCACAATCAACTAATATTACATTATTATGCAGAAGAATGTTGGTCAGATTCCTACAAATTTAAAATGTATGTATTTTTGCAATCAGATATCAGCAACCTGCCAACCGAAAACACAGAGCTCCAAATTCTGCAAGCGGCTTGCGATCGAAATCTTACAGGTTTGGAAAAAGCTTTTAAAGAAAATGTTCACATCGGTTTTCTAATATAACTGTTGTTTATATGTAGCTGGATGTAGGGAACATGAGTCAGAACTGTTATCTTTTGGCAACTAGCTTTAATGATCAAAACCAGAGAGCTTCAAGAACTGCAAGACAAGATCAAAGAGCTTCAGGAGAAGGAATGTGCAGGTGAGTGTTGACACATATGACCCTCCAATTAAATTGTATTGTCTACCATTAATACAGCCTTTCCATTGGATCCAGTGACATTTTCATCCTTATAAAATAATATTAGAAAAAATTGCAGCTTTTGTTATTGCTAAAACACTCACAGTGTTGGATAATTCCTAAAAGTATGGATTCCTATGTCACGCTGTGAAAATGATGCAGGTTGGCATTTGTCATGAATCTTGCCCTGGAGGCAGCTCTGCAGCATGGTCACCAGCTCGCACACCCACAAAGTCATAAAATCTGATTCTAAACCTAACCCTAACCTTAACACTAATCTTAAACACACTGCTAGCCCAAACCTTAAATGAAGACCAAACAGCTCATTTTGTTTTCATAACCTTTGTGTGGCCCAACTAGCAGAAATCACTCAGTTCTGCCTTCAGGGCAGGATTCATGGCAATAAACTTCAACCTGCGAAAAAGCATAATTATCTTTATTCACAACAGTTTGGCAACAAAATGAAGAACTGAGAAAGCAGAAAACTGCACCCTACAAACACAGATGAGATTATACTACGAGGGAATGTTTACTCAGATGTAGTAGGTTGTATTATGACCCAAGATAAAAACCTGTTTCAGATAGCAATCCTGAGTTAAACTCAAAACCACTTCAAATCAAGTTGTCAACTTCAGAGGCAGTCTATTTTTGTTTTAGGCCCTCCTTATTCATTGATGCAACAATATAGCATACTTGAATAGTTGTGAGATAATCCTACAGTATGTCTCATATCCACATGGATTGTACACCATTAGTAACATAAAAACAAAAGGCATTTGACTATAGGTAGGCATAGAGATCAGTGTAGTGTACGGGGCACTGACAATGGTTATATCTGTTCTCTCCACAGGGAATAAAGACTATCCTAAACCTATGAACTGTGCTAAAGACTGGGAGTATTATGGGGGGAAGTGCTATTACTTCTCCCCTGATGAACTGACCTGGGCTCAGAGTCGGGATGAGTGTATCACCAGGGGGGGACACCTTGTCATCATAGGGAGCCTAGAGGAGCAGGTATGACTATTATTGATTCTCTCAGTTGTTTTGATGCACATTTTTCCTTTCCTCTACTAACATACAAATGACAATCAATCTTGACATAATTCTCCAAACAATGTTTCTGGTGAAGAAATTCTTAGATCAGAAAATTGGTTCAAAAATAACTACGGAGCCTGAAGAGAAGTTCTGGATTGGGCTGACGGACAGTATAAAAGAGAACGAGTGGTTATGGGTGGATGGTTCATCGCTAAGCACAAGGTTTGAATGCATGTTCAAATCAATATCATAATACAATCACCCTAGATGAAAACGTATTATGATCATACCTCTTATGTATTATCATCCTTCACTCCATAGCTTCTGGCTTGGTAACCAGGAGCCTGATGACTGGAAAGGAGAAAATCCCGGCGGTGAAGACTGTGCTAGAATGGGGGAACCGGGTGGTACTAAAGACGGCAAGAGTTGGTTGGATGCTAACTGTAATAAGACTCAAAGAAGAATATGTGAGACAAAATCCCCCTTGTGAAACAGTATCTTTAAGAAACTCAAAAGTTCCTTAAATATGTCTCTGAACAACAAGTATTTTTTGCTGGCATTGATAAAAGGAGGAGAAACTGTATTGTGACGGGTTTACAGGAGATTACTGCTGATATTCACATCTTTATTTGTACATACATTTTTTATGCTATGGTGTAAAACAAACCAAATCCGCAACTGAGTCTAATGAAAAACATGTCAGATATATTCAGTTCACGCCTCTTCACTTCTCAGTAGGCTACAGGTGTTGGATCTTAATACTGGGAAAATTGTTACAGCAACAGGATTTGAACTTTAGTCCTTAAATCAAATGTTGCTTGATTGGTGGTTAAGCTGTTACCTGGCCAAGTTTAGGCTACATGAAAAGTGCAATACTGTTAATTAACTGTGTGTTAGTGTGGGTTTTCAATTAATTTATGTATATCATGTAACATATCTGCAATTTGCAGTGCAGAAATATTCTCAGAAACAAGAGATAAAATAAAATCCTACACCTGTACATAATCCTCAGTGTGTTTTGTACATTTCTGCTTATCAGTGCTGTCTCTAGGCTAGTTATTTGAGAAAAAAAGTGTATATCCGAACATCAGGAAACCATTGAATTAATAGTGTCAAAAGTAAAAAAAATATTTTCAGCAGTGTATTTATTATAGACTTGTCTTACCTACAGTAGTTCAGGGGCTAGAAAAAGTAGAGATGCCAGAATGCCTACTGTACACTTCTCTAGTGGTGTATTATGAGTATTCAAAAGGTAGATAATAAATAATTGTCATTTGAGGTTTGACACAAAGCTTTAAAGTTGGTGTATTAAAGGGATTTATTAGTGTCCCCATACCCTCCATTTACATGCTGCTTTACAGTAGAGATCACTATTCATTATTAGATTACCAAGATGGTGAAATGGTGCCTCATACATGGTCAGTGGCGAATTTAGCCAGTAAATAACTTGTTTTTGTTGATGCATGCCAGCAATGCCAGTACACAACAACACAAATTGCACTATAACAGTGGCAAATAAACTGTTAGTCGCTACATAAAGCTGTCCCAACACCTTATCACTGCTACACCTGGCTATCAGCGGAGCCTTGTCTGGCAGTGAAACAGTTCATTCAGCCTCATTTACTGCCTTTTAAAAAAGACATAGCTGATATGGCTGACTTGCTTCAACAAATGTGGTTTCTACTGACAATTGAGATGTACAAACTATGGCATAAGGGGACAACGAGCAAATAAGAAACAATCAGTAATTTCGATTAAGACATTAATGAGCGAGCTAGGACAGACGAAGTCCGTTCGGAAATTATTCAGACCATTTCCTTTTTCCACATTTTCTTTCGTTACAGTCGTATTCTAAAATGGATTCCATTATTATTATTTTTTTTTATAGTGGTCTACACACAATACCCCATAATTACAAAGCGAAAACTGTTTTTTGAAAAAAAAACAGAAAGACACTTTGCTATGAGACTTGAAAATGAGCTTAGGTGCATCCTGTTTCCATTGATCATCCTTGAGATGTTGTTACAACTTGATTGGAATCAACCTGTGGTAAATTCAATTGATTGGACATGATTTATAAAGGCACACACACACACACCTGTCTATATAAGGTCCCACAGTTGACAGTGTATGTCAGAGCAAAAACCAAGCCATGAGGTTGAAGGAATTGTCCGTAGAGCTCCGAGACAAGATTATGACGAGACACAAATCTGGGGAAGGGTACCAAAAAATGTCTGCAGCATTGCAGTTCCCCAGGAAGACAGTGGCCTCCATCACTCTTAAATGGAAGAAGTTTGGAACCACCAAGACTCTTGCTAGAGCTGGCCGCCCGGCCAAACTGGGCAATCAGGGGAGAAGGGCCTTGGTCAGGGAGGTGACCAAGAACTCGATGATCACTCTGACACAGCTCCAGAGTTCCTCTGTGGAGATGGGAGAACCTTCCAGAAGGTCAACCAACTCTGCAGCACTCCACCAATCAGGCCTTTATGGTAGAGTGGCCAGATGGAAGCCACTCCTCAGTAAAAGGCACATGACAGCTCGCTTGGAGTTTCCCAAAAGACACCTAAAGGACTCAGACCATGAGAAACAAGATTCTCTGGTCTGATGAAACCAAGATTGAACTCTTTGGCCTGAATGCCAAGCGTCACATCTGGTGGTGGCAGCATCATGCCGTGGGGATGTTTTTCAGGGGCAGGGACTGGGAGACCAGTCAGGATTGAGGAAAAGATGAACGGAACAAAGTACAGAGAGATCCTTGATGAAAACCTGCTCCAGAGCCCACAGGACCTCAGACTGTGGGTGAAGGTTCAACAGGACAACAACCCCAAACACACAGCCAAGACAACACAGGAGTGGCTTCGGGACAAATCTGAATGTTGTTGAGTGGCCCAGCCAGAGCCTGGCCTTGAACCCAATCAAACATCTCCAGATAGACTTTAAAATAGCTGTGCAGCGTTGCTCCCCATCCAACCTGACAGAGCTTGAGGATCTGCAGAGAAGAATGGGAGAAACTCCTCAAATACAGGTGTGCCAAGCGTGTAGCGTCATACCGAAGACTCGAGGCTGTAATTGATGCCAAAGGTACTTCAAAGTACTGAGTTAAGGGTCTGAAGACTTATGCAAATGTCATATTTCAGTTTCTTCATAAAGTTGAAAAGAATACTAAAAACCTGTTTTTTGCTTTGTCATTATGGGGTATTGTGTGCAGAATGATGTAAAAAACTATTTGCTCCATTTTAGAAAAAGGCTGTAAGGTAACAAATGTGGAAAAAGGTCAAGGGGTCTGAATACTTTCCAAATGCAATGGAACTATTTGTTCAGCATTTTTGAAATGTACAGCGACAGAATTCAGAACATGGGCCGTTCTTACAGTATTCTTTCTAAGACAGTCTATAGACTACATGTGCATCACCAAGTCAGAATATTAGGCTAAGTTATGGACCAAATTATCAGGGTTAGGCACGTGGGCTACTAACAGCTAACACAACATACAGTTAATATTACTTTCTTAACTACAATTTACATATCTCCCTAGCATATTACGTCATTTATGTAGCAGCATACAGTACATTTTTGGACTCACCTTGTGCTACTGTTACGATGAGCGAAGGGGGGGGGGACCCAAGAGCGGACTCAGAAGAGGAAGACGGGATGAATGCACAAAAAGGTTTATTGATCAAAGAAATGGGGAGTGCAGAACCGGGGTAGCTCAGATGTGTAACACAAACCAGGAGTGTAGAGAGGTTGGAGTTGGCTGAGTAGAACAGGGGAACAGGTCCCGAGGGGAATCCAAGGTAATGGTGGTGAGTGATATCCAGAGCAAGGTGGTTGGTGGTGAGATGTGGAACAGGAGACAGAGCGGTAACTGCAAGGAGAGGACAAAAATGGTGTAAGACAGGAAAACGAGCAAAGCAGAGCAACAGGATCTTGACAAAAGGCTAGAATGATATCTGACTGAGCAGAGATTACAATCTGGCAGAGTGGAAGTGGCAGGGATGAGTATATGTAGAGGTCTTGATTTATGGGATGATTTGCAGCTGGTCGGGATCTGCTCTGACTCCAGCACACCTGTCTCCAACCACACAATCACACCAAGGGAGAGAGAGAGTGTATACAGGGGGAGAACTGAAGGTTAGGAAGACACCAGATGAACACCAGAGGACGTAGTGGGCGCGGATGTGACAGCTACAGTATGCTCACATGAACAAGAACGTTGGGCGGCGGTCCTTTGTGGTCAAATTTTGTCATCAAAGTCTGCCATTCTCTGTATTTATGGTGCTTTCAAGGTAACTGTGAACTCTGAAAAAAACAAGGTTGAATCATGACGTCAGTGATCTTCAGGTCGGAGCCCTAGAAAGAGGCCGAGTTCCCGACTGAAGTCTGAGATTTTCCAGTTCCTAGTTTCCCGTTGTTCTGAGTGTGGCAGAAGTCATGCTTGGGGCCAACGATGCAGAAGGACCAATTGATGGTCTGGTAGGCACTCAACCGGCGTGGAACCACAGGGTTCCCAGGCGATGACATCCTGGTCCCCAGGCGATGATTTTCCTGCTCGACCATAAGATGGTGGGGTTGTGATGTTGGAGCCACGGGAGGCAGAGGATTACCTTGTGTACGGGTGCGGTGGTAATGAAGAAGGGAAGGCTTTCCTGGTGCATGGGTCCCATGGTGAGGGTGAGTGGTGCGGTGATGTGCGTAATTGTGCCGGATCCCAGTGGTCGCTTATCCAGGGGACCCCAGGTTAGGGCGCACCGGACACCGCTGAAGAGCCATAAACAGCTCCTCCTCTCTCCCAGACGGCCATAGCCATAGCCCACTCCAACGGCCGTACGGTCAGCAGGAAAAATATGAGAACATTCACAAAAGAACATTGGTCCCCCAATTCTACAGTATGTCACCTCTGAGATGGGGCAGTATCAAAAACCTGTGTGTTGGTGCTGTACAAGTCCAATATACTGAATAATGTAAAACCAAATAATAACTCACACATGAATTCTTATTATGAGTTGCATGTGAGGTATATACAGTACCAGTCAAAAGTTCGGATACAACTACTCATTCAAGGGTTTTTCTTTATTTGTACTATTGTCTACATTGTAGAATAATAGTGAAGACACCAGAACTATGAAATAATCAAAAAAGTGTAATATATATATATATATATATATATATATATATATTAGATTCTTCAAAGTAGCCACCCTTTGCCTTGATGACAGCTTTGCACACTCTTGGCATTCTCTCAACCAGCTTCACCTGGAATGCTTTTCCAACAGTCTGGAAGGAGTTACACCATAGGCTGTGCACTTGATGGCTGCTTTTCCTTTACTCTGCGGTCCAACTCATCCCAAACCATCTCAATTGGATTGAGGTCATCTGATGCAGCACTCCATCACTCTCCTTATTGGTTAAATAGCCCTTACACAGCCTGGAGGTGTGTTGGGTCATTGTCCTGTTGAAAAACAAATGATAGTCCCACTAAGCGCAAACCAGATGGGCTTGTGTATCACTGCAGAATGCTGTGGTAGCCATGCTGGTTAAGTGTGCCTTGAATTCTAAATAAATCACAGGCAGTGTCACCAGCAAAGCACCCCCACACCATCACACCTCCTCCATGCCTCACGGTGGGAACTACACATGCAGAGATCATCCGTTCACCTACTCTGCGTCTCACAAAGACATGGCAGTTGGAACCCAAAATCTCAAATTTGGACTAATCAGACCAAAGGACAGATTTCCACCGGTCTAATGTCCATTGCTTGTGTTTCTTGGCCCAAGCAAGTCTCTTCTTCTTATTGGTGTCCTTTAGTAGGGGTTTCTTTGCAGCAATTCGACCATGAAGGCCTGATTCACGCAGTCTCCTCTGAACAGTTGATGTTGAGATGTGTCAGTTACTTGAACTCTGTGAAGCATTTATTTGGTTTGCAATTTCTGAGGCTGGTAACTCTAATGAACTTATCTTCTGCAGCAGAGGTAACTCTGGGTCTTCCTTTTCTGTGGCGGTCCTCATGAGAGCCAGTTTCATCATATTGCTTGATGGTTTTTGTGACTTCACTTGAAGAAACTTTCAAAGTTCTTGAAATTTTCCACATTGACTGACCTTCATGTCTTAAAGTAATTATGGACTGTTGTTTCTCTTTGCTTATTTGAACTGTTCTTGCCATAATATGGACTTGATCTTTTGACAAATAGGGCTATCTTCTGTATACCACACCTACCTTGTCACCACAAAACTGATTGGCTGAAAACACATTAAGGAAAGGAATTCCACAAATGAACTTTTAACAAGGCACACCTGTTAATTGAAATGCATTTCAGGTGACTACCTCATGAAGTTGGTTGAGAGAACGCCAAGAATGTGCAAAGCTGTCAAGGCAAAGGGTGGCTACTTTGAAGAATATCGAATATAAAATATAACACTTTTTTGTTTACTACATGATTCCATGTGTTATTTTATGGTTTTGATGTCTTCACTATTATTCTACAATGTATAAAATAGTAAAAATAAAGAAAAACCCTTGAATGAGTAGGTGTGTCCAATCTTTTGACTGGTATTGTATAATACAGTTGAAGTCGGAGGTTTACATACACCTTAGCCAAACACATTTAAACTCGTTTTTCACAATTCCTGACGTTTAATATTAGTAAAAATTCCCTGTTTTAGGTCAGCTAGGATCACCACTTTATTTTAAAATAATGGGAAATGTCAGAATAATAGAGAGAATGATTTATTTCAGCTTTTATTTATTTTATCACATTCCCAGTGGGTCAGAAGTTTACATACACTCAATTAGTATTTGGTAGCATTGCCTTTAAATTGTTTAACTTGGGTCAAACGTTTTTGGTAGCCTTCCACAAGCTTCCCACAATAAGTTGAGTGAATTTTGGCCCATTCCTCCTAACAGAACTGGTGTAACTGATTCAGGTGTGTAGGCCTTCTTGCTCACACAAGCTTTTTTAGTTCTGCTCACAAATTTTCTATAGGATTGAGGTCAGGGCTTTGGGATGGCCACTCCAATACCTTAACTTTGTTGTCTTTTTTTGAGTGGTCCCATGGTATTTGTACTTGCGTATGATTGTTCGTACAGATGAACGAGGTACCTTCAGGCGTTTGGAAATTGCTCCCAAGGATGAACCAGACTTGTGGAGGTCTACACTTTTTTTTCTGAGGTCTTGGCTGATTTCTTTTGATTTTCCCATGATGACAAGCAAAGAGGCACTGAGTTTGAAGGTAGGCCTTGAAATATATCCACAGGTACACCTCCAATTGATGTCAATTAGCCTATCAGAAGCTTCTAAAGCCATGACATCATTTCTGGAATTTTCCAAGCTGTTTAAAGGCACAGTCAATTTAGTGTATGTAAACTTCTGGCCCACTGGAATTGTGATACAGTGAATTATAAGCGAAATTATTTGTCTGTAAACAATTGTTGGAAAAATTACTTGTGTCATGCACAAAGTAGATGTCCTACCAGAGGGGGGGGGGGGGCTGGTCATCATAGACAGCCAACAGGAACAGGTATGACTGAATATTGAATGAGTTTATATTAAAGTACACCTAAATCACCTTTCACTAAGGCCTCATGTTACGCACGCCTCTAGAAAGAGGGAACGCAACACCCTGCTACAACTTAACTCTCCTTGTTGTGAATAAGGTAGGGAAGTGTAGGTGTGAACAAGTATGACGAATAGGCAGAGAATACCGTTAACAGGGAATTTATTCCTTCACGTGGTAAGGTTGGGGAAAAGGGGCTGGACGGAACCAAAGCAAAGAAAGTAAATATCAAAGCCCCCTCTCCTACCTTAACTGCCTACCCACTACTTACCTAACTAGCACCACCTGGTGCACTAACCAAAATACAGGGGATGGTCCGCCCAGGTCTTTCCTAGTGTGCATAGACAGCAAACTACTACGGGTATATGTATGCCCGCGGGCCTCTTGCCTAAGCACTCCCTTGGTGCCTTCCCCTTCCCCCCGGGAACAAATGAAACAGAATTACACAAATGTAAGTCAATAATCAAAACACTGCATCCTATTGACACACACAACCAATCAGCTCCCTCAGCAACAACGAACGCTGTACATACCAAAATTCTTAGAAACAACCAACATGCTATAACCCTCTGCCATTAGCCTTGTCTCTCAGCAATCATCTCTCCTTCTGAGCAACAGAACTGGGGCTTATATAGCTTCAGAAGAAGTTAGTAATTGGAGACAGCTGCGTCCTGATGAGGGGGGTGGGGTCAGCTCTCCAAACAATCAATGTTGATTGACCAATCAGCTGTTCGTAGAGAATTTCAGGAATCCATTTCCTGAAATACATACATGATAATACACAAACCACAACACAGAAACTGGGGAACGTAACACCTCATATATCTCAAAGGGTTAACCTAATTCATAGCAGCACTCTAATATTAATCTCCAATGAATGATTCTGGTTAAGACGTTTTCAGATGAGCAAGTTCATAAAAAGATGCCTGATCAGGACCTCAAGTTCTGCATCGGGCTAACAGATACACAACAAGAGAAAACGTGGTTCTGGGTGGACAACAGACCTCTAGACGTCATGATATGTTGTATTCAAATAGTTATTCATTTACTTTAGATCACAACACTATATATAAATCATGATCTTTCAGTTAAATATTGCTGTGTAAGTATATTGTGATGTGTTTTCCATGACTGACACAACACAAAATGACTCGGCAAATCATGAGGGTTCATGTTACCCAAACAACATTGTTTATTTATGTGTTACCAGCTTTTTTCCCCTAGCTTCGGGTATGGCAACGAGCCTGATAACTGGCCAGGAAAATTGAGAAAATCCCAATAGTGAAGAAAGACTGTGTTAGAATGGGAAATTGTGGTACTAAAGACCTCAAGTGTTGGTTTGATGTCAACTGTGATAAGCCTCAAAGAAGAATATGTAAGACAATGTCAAGTGCATGAAATGGTATATTTGTGAAACTTAAAAGTTTCTTGAATTTTGCTCTCAACACAAAAGTATTTTCGAATATTTTTTGCTCGCATTAATAATGAGAAAAACTGTATTGGTGAGTGGATTACAGGAGATTACTGCTGATGTTCACAGACAGCTTATTTTATACATACATTTAAAACAAACAAAAAAATTACACTGTGGTGTAACACAAACCAATATTGTAACTTAGCCTGGCAAAAAAACATGTCAGATATCTTTTGTTCACACCATCTTGAATGTGTTTTGTACATTTGTATTTCTGCTTTTCAGTGTTGTTTCTAGGCCAAGGTCAATTGAAAACAACAATGTTGTGTGCATACAATATCTAAACATCTAAACATCATTAATAAAGTGTAAAAGGTTTGTTATTCAGCATTTTATTTAAAAATTGTTTTAAGATTAGCTACAGTAATAGGGACAACAAAAACTAGAGATGACTGAATGCCTACAGTACACTTCTTCTATGGTCATCCCTGTGGCTCAGTTGGTAGAGCATGGTGTTTGCAATGCCAGCCTGGTGTGTGTAACGCCAGGGTTGTGGGTTCGTATTCCCACTGCATTCACTACTGTAAGTCGCTCTGGATAAGAGCGTCTGCTAAATGACTAAAATGTAAAATGTGATGTATCAAGAATATTCAAAAGGTAGGCAATTCAATATTGTGTTGTAGGATTTGACTCAGCTTCAAAGTTAAAATGTGTTTCAGTTTGCTGCTTTGTAGTAACCTGAGAGGTCACACTATTCATTGTTAGATTACCAAGTTAGTAAAATGGAGTTTACACCTTCAGAATGTATTCATAACCCTTCACTTATACCACATTTTGTTAAGCTACAGCCTTATTCTAAAATGTATTAAATAGTTTTTTCCCCTCATCAATCTACACACAATACCCAATAATGACAAAGTTAAAAAATGTTTTTAGAAAATGTTTCAAATTTAATGAAAATGAAATACAGAAATATCTACACACCTGAGTCAATACATGTTAGAATCGCCTATGGCAGTGATTACAGCTGTGAGTCTTCCTGGGTAAGTACAATATTTGCATGTTATTCTTTTAAAAAAATATTCAAACTCTGACAAGTTGGTTATTGATCACTGCTAGACATCCATTTTCAAGCTGATTTAAATCCAAACTGTAACTAGGCCCCTCAGACACACTCACTGTCGTCTTGGTGAGCAACTCCAGTTTATATTTGGCCTTGTGTTTTAGATTATTGTCCTGCTGAAAGGTGAATTTGTCTCCCTGTGTCTGTTGGAAAGCAGTCTGAACCAGGTTTTCCTCTAGGATTCTGCCTGTGCTTCGCTCTATTCTGTTTCTTTTTATCCTAAAAAACGACCTACTGTAGTTCTTGCTGATGACAAGCATACTCATAACATGATGCTGCCCCCACCATGCTTGAAAATATGAAGAGTGGTGCTTAATGATGTGCTGTGTTGGATTTGACCCAAACATAGCGCTTGGTATTCAGGACATAAAGTTAATTTCATTGCCACATTTTTTGCAGTTTTACTTTAGTGCCTTATTGCGAACAGGATGCATGTTTCTGGAATATTTGTATTCTTTATAGGCTTCATTTTTTAAACTCTCATTTAGTTTAGTATTGTGGAGTAACTACAATGTTGTTGATCCATCCTCAGTTTTCCCCCATCACAGCCATTAAACTCTGTAACTGTGTTAAAGTTACCATTGGCCTCATGGTGAAATCTCCGGCAACTGAGTGAGGAAGGACGCCTATATCTTTGTAGTGACTGGGTGTACAATTAGGTGCCCTTCTTTGTGAGGCATTGGAAAACCTCCTTGGTCTTTTTTTGTTGAATCTGTGTTTGAAATTCACTGCTCGAATGAGGGACCTTAAAGATGCCAGCAGCATACCAGCCTGCATCCCACTGCTGGTTTGCTTCTGAAGCTAAGCAGGGTTGGTTCTGGTCAGTCCCTGGATGGGAGACCAGATGCTGCTTGAAGTTGGAGAGCCAGTAGGAGGCACTCTTTCCTCTAGTCTAAAAATATATCCCAATGCCCCAGGACAGTGATTGGGCACAATTTTGCTGTGTAGGGTGCAGTCTTTCAGATGGGATGTTAAAACAGGTGTGGTCTTTAAAGATCCTACGGTAGGGGTGTTAACCCTTGTTTCCTGGCTAAATCCAAATGTATACATCATACCATTATGGCCAGCTAATCATCCCCGACTTGCAATTGGCTCATTCCTCTACCCTGGTTGTTGTACATGAGAATGTGTTCTCAGTCAACTTACCTAGTTAAATACAATGTGTGGGGTACAGAGATGAAGACTTCAAAAAATAATTCCACACAGAGTCCATGCACTTGTTTTGCACATTTTCATTCCTGAACGTATTTAGTCTTGCTACAACAAAGGAGTTGAATACTTATTGACTCAAGAGATACCAGCTTTTTGTTTTTTATTAATTTTATAAAATATTCTAAAAACATTATTCCACTTTGACATTATGAGGTATTGTGTGTGTAGGCCAGTGACACAACATCTCAATTTAATTATGTTTAAATTCAGGCTGTAACACAATAAAATGTGGACAAGTTTCAGAGGTGTGAATACTTTCTGAAGGCACTGTATTACAGAGAATGAGAAGACCTGCTATAGAGGAACTGCTGGGGTGTTTTGTTCTGGGGAGATGTATAGGCTTCTGTAAGTGTCTCTGCACTGAGTGTTTAGAACTAGTCTTCATCTTGACTTACTGAAAGGCAGAGAGAATCAACAATGTCTGAGACTGCAAGTGTCTATATTAATACAATAAATCGCCAAAGGACTGAGGGGGAAGATTAAGATTAGTTTTAAACTCAGAACTTGATGATAATGCCTATGTATATAGCAATACATACTGTGCATTCGGAGAGTATTCAGACCCCTTGACTTTTTCTTAAGTTACAGCCTTAGTCCCTCATCAATCTACACACAACACACCATAATGATGACGCAAAAAACGTTTTTTTAGGAATTTCTACCAATGTATAAAAAAATTCTGAATTGTCTTACAGAAGTATTCATACCCTTTACTCAGTACTTTGTTGAAGCACCTTTAGCAGCGATTACAGCCTCAGGTCTTCTTGGGTATGACGTTACAAGCTTGGCACATATGTATTTGAGGAGTTTCTCCCATTCATCTTCGCAGATCCTCTCAAGCTCTGTCAGGTTGGATGGGGAGCGTCGCTGCACAGCTATTTTCAGGTCTCTTCAGATGTTCGATCAGGTTATACTGTATGGATAGTTACAACTTCACAATAAAAGGTAACCAAGACTCTTAAATAATACTTCGTTTATAATGCATATAATGTGCACACAAGCAGTATTAGTACTCAGTCACCTAATATAAATGAATAACATTGGAGAGTGTCCTTCATTCTCAACCTGTTTTAAGAGATGTCACCTGGACAAAGTTACACGCCCAAACGGAGAAAATGCAAAATTCAACAGTCCAAACATACTGTTCTTTGAACTCAAGTCATATTGCTTTTTGTCAGGCTGTTGGTCTATTGTCGGGTTGCATGTCTTGATTTATATAGTGATGACAATGGTATAGGTAGGCCTAGTTGGAGGGGGGAATCAAGATTACACCTCTCTCAACTAACGTGAACTACCATCACAAAAAAATCATGAATTAATGGGTTTGTACATAGTGTGATTGTACTTTGTAGCGCAAATGGAGAAGTTCTTTCTGCAACCACATGGGCGGGGAAGAAGAATAGGAGAACATTCACATGAGAACATTGGTTCCCTTATTATACGGACCACAAACACAAGAAGGGTCTCTCTCTGTCACCTCTAAGATGGGACAGAACAGTATCAAGAGCCTTGGTCTTGCTCCCTAGAATCATAGGTTTTGGAAAGTGTTCAGACACCTTGACCTTTTTCACATTTTGTTACGTTACAGGCTTATTCTAAAATGGATACAAGTTTTTCCCCCTCATCAATCTACACACAATGACACATGTATTTAGACATTTATGCAAAACATTAAAAAAAAAATAAAACACTGAAATATATGATATACATAAGTATTCAGACCCTTTACTCAGTACTTTGTTGAAGCACCTTTTGCAGCGATTACAGCCTTGAGTCTTCTTGGGTACGACGCTACAAGCTTTGACACCTGTATTTGGTGAGTTTCTCCCATTCTTCTCTGCAGATCCTCTCAAGCTCTGTCAGGTCGGATGGGGAACGTCACTGCACAGCTATTTTCAGGTCTCTCCAGAGATGTTCGATCGGGTTCAAGTCCTGGCTCTGGCTGGGCCACTCAAGGACATTCAAAGACTTGTCCTGAAGCCACTCCTGCATTGTCTTGGCTGTGAACTTAAGGTCATTGTCCTGTTGGAAGGTGAGCCTTCGACCCAGCTCTGGAGGTTTTCATCAAGGATCTCTCTGTACTTTGCTCTGTTCATCTTTTCCTCGATCCTGACTAGTCTCCGAGTCCCTGCCGCTGAAAAACTTCCCCAAAGCATAATGCTGCCACCACCATGCTTCACCGTAGGGATGGTGCCAGGTTTCCTCCAGACGTGACACTTGGTATTCAGGCCAAAGAGTTCAATCTTGGTTTCATCAGACCAGAGAATCTTGTTTCTCATGGTCTGAGAGTCCTTTAAATGCCTTTTGGCAAACTCCAACCGGGCTGTCATGTGCCTTTTAATGAGGAGGGGCTTCCGTCTGGCCACTCTACCATAAAGGCCTGATTGGTGGAGTGCTGCAGAGTTGGTTGTCCTTCTGGAAGGTTCTCCCATCGTCACAGAGGAACTCTGGAGCTGTGTCAGAGTGACGAGCAGGTTCTTGGTCACCTCCCTGAACAAGGTCCTTCTCCCCGATTGCTCAGTTTGGCAGGGTGGCCAGCTCTAGGAAGAGTCTTGGTGGTTCCAAACTTCTTCCATTTAAGAGTGATGGAGGTCACTGTATTCTTGGGGAATTTCAATGCTTCAGACATTTTTTTGGAAGCCTTCCCCAGATCTGTGCCTCGACACAATCCTGTCTCGGAGCTCTACAGACAATTCCTTCGACCTCATGGCTTGGTTTTTGCTCTGACATACACTGTCAACTGTGGGACCTTATATAGACAGGTGTGTGCCTTTCCAAATCGTCAAGGATGATCAATGGAAACAGGATGCACCTGAGCTCAATTTCGAGTCTCATAGCAAAGGGTCTTTCTGGGGGTTCAAAATGTGGAAAAAGGAAATGGGTCTGAATACTTTCCGAATGGACTACGTCTGTCCTAGCTCGCTCCTTAATGTCTTAATATAAATTACCGATTGTTTCTTATTCGCTCCTCGTCCCCTTATGCCATAGTTTGTACATCTCAATTGTCAGTAGAAACCACATTTGTTTAAGCAAGTCAGCCATATCAGCTTTGTTTTTTTTTAAAGGCAGTAAATGAGGCTCCACTGATAGCCAGGTGTAGCAGTGATAAGGTGTTGGGACTCTGCTGTTGGGACAGCTTTATGTAGGCCCTAACAGTTTATTTGTCACCGTTATAGTGCTATTTATGTATTGTTTAGTGTTGTGGCTTTGCTGGCAAGTTAAAAAAAAATGGATGAGTTTATCACATTAAGATTTACATGCTAAAATCGCCACTGACCATGTATGAGGCTCCATTTCACCATCTTGGTAATCTAATAATGAATAGTGATCTCTACTGTAAAGCAGCATGTAAATGGTGGGTATGGGGACACTAATAAATCCCTTTAATACACCAACTTTAAAGCTTTGTGTCAAACCTCAAATGACAATTATTTACTATCTACCTTTTGAATACTCATAATACACCACTAGAGAAGCGTACAGTAGGCATTCTGGCATCTACTTTTTCTAGCCCCTGAACTACAGTAGGTAAGACTAGTCTTTATAATAAATACACTGCTGAAAAAAAAAAAGGATTTTACTTTTGACACTTTATTCATTCAATGGTTTCCTGATGTTTGGATATACACAATATTTTTTTCTCAAATGACTGGTCTAGAGACAACACTGATAAGCAGAAATATACATGTACAAAACACACTGAGGATGGTGTACAGGTGTAGGATTTTATTTTATCACTCTTGTTTCTGAGAATATTTCTGCACCGCAAAATGCAGTTATGCTTCATGATTTACATAAATTAAATGTTAAACCCACACACTTAACAATACTGCACTTTTCATGTAGCCTAAATTTGGCCAGGTAACAGCTTAACCACCAATCAAGCAACATTTGATTGAAGGACTAAAGTTCAAATCCTGTTGCTGTAACAATACTGGGAAAATTAAGATCCAACACCTGTAGCCTACTGAGAAGTGAAGAGGTGTGAACTGAATATATCTGACATGTTTTTCATTAGACTCAGTTGGAGATTTGGTTTGTTTTACACCATAACATTTGTTTTACAAATAAAGATGTGAATATCAGCAGTAATCTACTGTAAACCAGTCACAATACAGTTTCTCCTCACTTCTTTTTATCAATGCCAGCAAAAAATACTTGTTGTTCAGAGACATATTTAAGGAACTTTTGAGTTTCTTAAAGATACTGTTTCACAAGGGGGATTTTGTCTCACATATTCTTCTTTGAGTCTTATTACAGTTGAAATCTATCCAACTCTTGGCGTCTTTAGTACCACCCGGTTCCCCCATTCTAGCACAGTCTTCACCGTCGGGATTTTCTCCTTTCCAGTCATCAGGCTCCTGGTTACCAATCCAGAAGCTATGGAGTGAAGGATGATAATACATAAGAGGTATGATCATAATACGTTTTCATCTAGGGTGATTGTATTATGATATTGATTTGAACATGCATTCAAACCTTGTGCTTAGAGATGAACCATCCACCCATAACCACTCGTTCTCTTTTATACTGTCCGTCAGCCCAATCCAGAACTTCTCTTCAGGCTCCGTAGTTATTTTTGAACCAATTTTCTGATCTAAGAATTTCTTCACCAGAAACATTGTTTGGAGAATTATGTCAAGATTTGTCATTTCTATGTTAGTAGAGGAAAGGAAAAATGTGCATCAAAACAACTGAGAGAATCAATAATAGTCATACCTGCTCCTCTAGGCTCCCTATGATGACAAGGTGTCCCCCCCTGGTGATACACTCATCCCGACTCTGAGCCCAGGTCAGTTCATCAGGGGAGAAGTAATAGCACTTCCCCCCATAATACTCCCAGTCTTTAGCACAGTTCATAGGTTTAGGATAGTCTTTATTCCCTGTGGAGAGAACAGATATAACCATTGTCAGTGCCCCGTACACTACACTGATCTCTATGCCTACCTATAGTCAAATGCCTTTTGTTTTATGTTACTAATGGTGTACAATCCATGTGGATATGAGACATACTGTAGGATTATCTCACAACTATTCAAGTATGCTATATTGTTGCATCAATTAATAAGGAGGAACTAAAACAAAAATAGACTGCCTCTGAAGTTGACAACTTGATTTGAAGTGGTTTTGAGTTTAACTCAGGATTGCTATCTGAAACAGGTTTTTATCTTGGGTCATAATACAACCTACTACATCTGAGTAAACACATTCCCTCGTAGTATAATCTCATCTGTGTTTGTAGGGCAAGAGGGTGCAGTTGTCTGCTTTCTCAATTCTTCATTTTGTTGCCAAACTGTTGTGAATAAAGATAATTATGCTTTTTCACAGGTTGAAGTTTATTGCCATGAATCCTGCCCTGATGGCAGAACTGAGTGATTTCTGCTAGTTGGGCCACACAAAGATTATGAAAACAAAAGTGAGCTGTTTGGTCTTCATTTAAGGTTTGGGCTAGCAGTGTGTTTAAGATTAGTGTTAAGGTTAGGGTTCAAATCTGATTTTATGACTTTGTGCGTGTGCCAGCTGGTGACCATGCTGCAGACCTGCCACCAGGGCAAGATTCATGACAATAAATGCCAACCTGAATCATTTTCACAGCGTGACATAGGAATCCATACTTTTTGGAATTATCCAACACTGAGTGTTTTAGCAATAACAAAAGCTGCAATTTTTTCTAATATTATTTAATAAGGATGAAAATGTCACTGGATTCAATGGAAAGGCTGTATTAGTGGTAGACAATACAATTTAATTGGAGGGTCATATGTGTCAACACACCTGCACATTCCTTCTCCTGAAGCTCTTTGATCTTGTCTTGCAGTTCTTGAAGCTCTCTGTTTTTGATCATTAAATCTAGTTGCCAAAAGATAACAGTTCTGACTCATGTTCCCTACATCCAGCTACATATAAACAACAGTTATATTAGAAAACCGATGTGAACATTTTCTTTAAAAGCTTTTTCCAAACCTGTAAGATTTCGATCGCAAGCCGCTTGCAGAATTTGGAGCTCTGTGTTTTTGGTTGACAGGTTGCTGTTATCTGATTGCAAAAATACATACATTTTAAATTGTAGGAATCTGACCAACATTCTTCTGCATAATAATGTAATATTAGTTGATTGTGAAAAGTATTAAATAGCTATTTTATTCACCAACATTTTTATACAGGATCTTGTATCAGTTACAGAAATTAGACAATGACCTGGCATGAAACATTAATCCATTTGAAGCACTACTGTGGGGATTTTCCAGCTCTTGTGCTAAAAATGTGCCTAGATATTTCTGTATTTTCATAGCTCTGGACAAGAGCCTCTATGAATCTGTCTCCGATATAGAGTCTGCTTTAGACTAGCCATCTCCACTATCTAGGTCACTCACACAGGAACCGAAGTCCAATGACCGTCCCCATCAGAAGAAAACAGAGAGTCACCAGGACCACTTTGACAGGGTCACATCCACCTGCTCTGACCTTTGACCCCTCCTGAGAATCAGAGTCACCAGCTGAGGAGAGAGAGAGAATGAATTAAACTGACCTATAAGACTCGCTACTTCATTTTATTGTATGTTAGACATGAAGAAAACGTACACTGAGGGTGTTTCTCAAAATGCATACTGTGCTCAGAGCACACAAATTGGAACACGGGAGGTTCACAGTATGATTCCAAATCAAAGTATGCAAAACGGAGCATGGAGGACACTTCTCAAATGCGTACTCCGTTTGTACATACTTTGAAGCATGCATTGATGCAAGCGTCAGAAAGTATACAATGAAATATGACGCAACCACAACATTATTTTAACTGAAGCGAGAGAAAATACACTCCGGCTAAATCATTGAGTCGACAAACAATCCGTAGTGGGCAGAGAGGCGGTCGGGGTGTTGGGCGAAGGCCACAGTAGGGAAGATGGCGGAAAAGGAAATAAGGAAGAAAGTGGAGCATATTATGAATAAACATGGAGTGGGGGATTACACAGGCCTTCTGAAAGATCTGGTGAAGGAGAAGGACAGATAAAAGGAGAGACATGGAAGATTTCTTGTGAATATTTAATGGAGGATGACACAGAACTTTTGGAAGAGCTTGAGGAGATGGGACAGGAGGAGAGTGAGGATCAATTAAATGTGGCGGCAGGTGCAGTGATGACTGCTGCGTAGAAGTTGAGTGTAGAGGGAAGTAGTGGTGAAGAAGGTGGGCGTCAAGTACAAAAACAGGGATACGTTCTCCAGTAGTTCAGAGATGGAACTTGAGAGTGAGGAACCTGCGGCGAAGATTGTCCCAAGGCTGATTTTGGCCCAGTGAGATTTATTTAACTAGGCAAGTCCGTTAAGAACAAATTCTTATTTACAATGACAGCCTACACCAGCTAAACCCTAACCAGGATGACACTGGGCCAATTTTGCGCCACCCTATGGGACTCCCGATCACAGCCGGTTGTGATACAGCCCAGAATCAAACCACTGCTAGCACTGTGATGCAGTGCCTTAGACCTCTGCGCCACTCGGGAGCCCGAAGGGAATGGATACTTGTTGTTTGGTTGATCCATATGTGGTGGCAGGTTGGGTGGAGGAGAGGTTGGGGACTGTTGAGTTGGTGAAAGTAACTTGGAATGGACTCAATGATGTATTATGTTTCCTCCCCCCAGAGGGAGAGGGCACTCTGGATTACGAGATTAGGGAGAAGAATTGTGCCGTGCTTTGCTCTCCGGAGCAAGGCGCCGTTGAAAGGAGTGATAACGAGAGTGGCATTAAGTGTTGAGGAGGACCAGTTGAAATGGAGGATTCCCAGTGTCTGTGACACCCGCCACTTGATGAGACATAGATACGGTGGTTAAACGGAGAAGACATCATCTGTCATGCTGAGTTTTGATGCAGAGTCGTTACCAAATAAGGTCAAGGTAGGAAGTGTCAGTTATCACATGAGAGTTTGTTACGAAAATATTACTGTGTTTTAGCTGTCATGTTTATGGGCATATTGCAGCAGTGTGTAGGAGGGACATGCCCAGATGTGAGAAGTGTGCAGGACGGCATGAGACGAAGGAATGTGTGGAGAAAGTTGTGTGTGTTAATTGTGAGGGTGATCATGGGGATGGAGATCGGAGGTGTCCGGTGAGAGAAAGGCAGATTGAGGTTGCCAGGGTCAGAATAGAACAGAAAGTTGGAGCCCAGGCTGTGGGGTGGCGCACAATTGGGGTGGCGCACAATTGGCCCAGCGTCGTCCGGGTTAGGGAGGGTTTGGCCGGCAGGGATATATCCTTGTCTCAACGCGCACTAGCGACTCCTGTGGCAGGCCGGGCGCAGTGCACGCTGACCAGGACTCAAGGTGTATTGTGTTTCCTCCGACACATTGGTGCGGCTGGCTTCCGGGTTGGATGGGCAGTGTGTCAAGAAGCAGTGTGGCTTGGTTGGGTTGTGTTTCGGAGGACGCATGGCTCTAGACCATCACCTCTCCCGAGTCCGTACGGGAGTTGCAGCGATGAGACAAGACTGTAACTACTATCAGTTGGATACCGCGAGATTGGGGAGAAAGAAAGGGGAACAAAAATAAAACAGAAAGTGTTGTATGCCTAAGCAGTGAAGAGAGTGGTAGAGTTAGATGGGTACAGTGTGAGAGCATTCCTGTGAGTAGGCGGAGATCAAGAGTGATGGGAAGAATAGGTGCTTCAGTACAGTGGGCTTTTTAGCATTTATAGCCATGGTTGTTAATTGTACCGCAGAAATGAATCGAATGTCACAGAATAGTTGTAATGGCAGCGGCAGAGAAGTACCTGGGATTGCTCACCTGCTCTTTCTATGACATAGACTGACCAGGTGAAAGCTATGATCCCTTATTGATGTCACTTGTTAAACCCACCAAATTAGTGTAGGTGAAGGGGAGGTGACAGGTTAAGGTGAAGGATTTTTAAGCCTTGAGACATTTGAGACATGGATTGTGTATGTGTGCCATTCAGAGGGTGAATGGGCAAGACAAAATATTAAAGTGCCTTTGAACGGGGTATGGTAGTAGGTGCCAGGCGCACCGGTTTGAGTGTGTCAAGAACGGAAACAATGCTCAGTTTTTCAAGCTCAACAGTTTCTTGAGTGTATCGAGAATGGCCCACCACCCAAAGAACATCCAGCCAACTTGACACTACATTGGAGTCAACATGGGCCAGCATCCCTGTGGACGTTTTGACACCTTGTAGAGTCCATGTACCGACAAATTGAGGCAGTTCTGATGGCAAAAGGGGGTGCACCTCAATATTAGGAAGGTGTTCCTCATGTTTTGTACACAGTGTATGACTCATAGGAACAAGGTTTTTGACGAAAATGCTCAATTAGAATCTGTTCATCTTGTAAACCTTTTCTTCACCCATATGTAGGAAACTTCCTCATTGTTTTGCTTAGCTTGCACTTTGCACTGACTTCATCTGACCCACACAATCCCGCGCATATTCACCCACCCACACACATTCACACACACATACCATTAGTGTCGGTAGATTGTTGGTTGCGTCCGTCTTTGGGAATTGAGATTTCAGAGTACGTGGCGTCATTCGCTGTGGATGCTGTTGCTGGAATGCAACCATGAAAGTGTGAGCACAAGACAAAACTCCTCTCTTCACATTGGCTGTTCCTGAACCAGCATTTTTAACACTCAGTTTATTCGTTTTTAGCACCTTGGTTCTGTTTTCACAAGAATGCGGTATAATTCTGTACAAACTCAAAACAGATCATGAAAAAGGCTGTTGTTTGAAAACTTTAAGCACATTTTCAATTGACTAAGCAATAACACAAATAACACAGTAACTTTTTCACCAAACCTGATCACTGTTTCATCTAGAAATACCTTTCATATAAAGTCATTGCCTTTTCACAATGCAATGCTCACAATACTTTTCATATGATTCTCTTTTCATTTGTTTAAATACATTTGACCATCACTTCATCCAACTGCGCTTAATGGCTGACCACTTAACCGTTTGGTAAACCTATGAATTTTAAACTGGTTTGTCCACTATCAATGGATTTTGAGAACTACAGAAATAAAGTGTGTTTGTAAAGTATAAACATCTAAATGACATGTATGATGCATGATAATCATACATAATGGACTACTAGTTGTTGCTACCGTAAATTCCGGACTATAAGCCGCAACTTTTTTCCCAGCTTTGAACCTCGCGGCTTAAACAATGACGTGGCTAATATATGGATTTTTCCCGCTTTCAAATTTTTTTTCTAAAAAAAAAAACATTCTGTGACGTGCTCAGTTTTTTGGCGGCATGAAGCTTTCATTAGACCAATGAAATTGCCGAACGGGTTATGGTCAAACAACTTTTTGGTTTACTGTTTAGATTAAATCGAGCGCTCTCAAACTTCCCATCATTCTGATTACGGTAGTCATTTTGTCACCCTCATCATGGCAAAGACATGGAGAAATGCATATGATGCAGCTTTCAAGTTGAAGGCGATTGATCTGGCTGTTGGAAAAGGAAATAGAGCTGCTGCACGGGAGCTTGGTCTTAATGAGTCGATGATAAGACGTTGGAAACAGCAGCGTGAGGAATTGACTCAGTGCAAAAAGACAACTAAAGCTTTTATTTTTTGTTACAAGCCGTGTTTCGTTAAAGCCTGTGTAAAGTTCATTTGTTTCAATGTACCGGTAGGCACCTGCGGCTTATAGACATGTGCGGCTTATTTATGTTTAAAATAATTGTTTTTTTTTAATTCAGTGGGTGTGGCTTATATTCAGGTGCGCTTAATAGTCCGGAAATTACGGTAATTGATTTCAATATGGAGCAGGAAAGACAGCAAGGGAGAGGTGGAAATCAAAGAGCTTGTGGACAAGGGGCTTGTTAGAGAGGTGGGCATGGGCCCCATCAAAGAGGTGGACATCAGAGAGAGGGAGGCAGACGGCAGGGAACTGTTGTGTCTAATGAAATCAGGGCCATCGTCGTTGAACGTGATAAACAGAGGCCTTACTATGGCAGAGGCTGATAGATTAGTTCACCCCAATCTGAAAAGGTCAATTGTCAATTTGATCCTGAGAATTTCACCAAGAAAACCGGTAAGTCTTAAGGATATGCACTATGCTTTACATTTACAGTAAATGACATATTGTAATGCATGTAAATTCACAAAACATGTTACTGTATTCTTCCAGTATGATCTATTGACAGTATACTCTGTTCTACCCTCAGAACCGACAGAAGACCCCATGGCCGTGGCCGTGTGCTGACCGACCAGAAGGAGTGGGCAGTGGTGGAAATGGTGAGGGCCAGGAATGACATACGGCTGTCCGAAATAAAGCAGGCCATTGAGGAGAACGATGACCCCTTTGCCAATGTGACATCCATCAGCCTACCAACAATGGCCCACCTTTTGAAGAGGCACCAGGTATCTATGAAACACATTTACCTGGTGCCTTTTGAGAGAAACAACGACCGGGTGAAACAACTGCAGGCCGAGTATGTTCAGGTACAGCACTATATACTGTATTACTGTTACATGACAATATCATATTGTAACTATACTGTAAAAAGAACTAACCAAAATATATTTTAGAGGGTGATGCTGCTGTGAACCATCACAAATATATATTTGTTGATGAAGTGGGCTTCAACCTGGCCAAATCTCAGCGCCGTGGGCGGAAACTCATCGTCCAACTGGCAACCATCCAAGTGCCTGGACAATGTGGGGGAAACATCTCAATGTACGCAGCTATTTCTGAGGATGGTGTGGCAGGATGTAGGGCATTACTTGGATCCTACAACGCTGCACATCTCACTGTGTTTCTCAATGAAATTGAGCAGGCCTGTCAAGGTGAAGGGGTAACCTATGTCACTGAGTGTGACAATGTCAGGTTCCCCCCTGCAGAGGTGGTTCAGGCATGGTTTTGGGCCCATCCCCAATTCATGGCCCTATACTCTTCTTTGCTCAACCCTATTGAGGAATCTTTTTCAGCATGGAGGTGGAAGCTGTACGATCGCCATCCCTATGAGCGTGCCGCCCTACTTCTGGCCATGAATGAGGCATTCGACGACATCAATGCAGACCAATGTCAAGCTTGGATTAGCCATGTCAAAAGGTTTTTGCTGCGGTGCATGAATAATGAGGACATTCGCTGTGTTGTGGATGAGAATTTATGGCCAAATGCTCAAGACAGGGTTCACGCAAACGAATGGGTGCTAATCCTCATGTTTTATTTTCAGTCATTTAATTACTTAGTTTCATTTACGATTATATCTGGAAAACATGTATTTTTTTGCATGAATTATTGTAGAGGATATCTTCATTGACCACACCTTTGATTACACATTGAATAGATATTATGGAAATTGTAGCATTTCTGTCAATTCTGTTGGGTAATTTAAGTGTATTGCCTAACGTGAACTGTAATTTACAGTACTGCAGCATTTTACTTTCAGCACTTCTAAGGGCGATTTGAAACACGCGTCTTGCTTTGTTTTCTATTGGATTAACTGGTAGTTAAAACGACTAAATAGAAAATATATTATTATGTTATGTTGATTAAACCAATGTTCTCATTATATTTCACAATAAACAGATTTTGAATCAATGGTTGTGTGGTGAGAGATGTTTACAATCCAAATGAATGCACAATGACAGGTTTTGAGTGAAAGACTGAGTTACAAGTGTGACCAGTTTAGAGTGTTGGAATCGGCTAAACTTTGAACATTGAGATATGAAATAAATGATAGAGACGAAGCCTTGAATAGAAAGTCTGTAGCAAGCCAGAAGGCTTTGGAATGTGTTTGGAGGAGAAGAGAACGATGTGTTGATATAGAGAAGATGGATGAATAGCTGGGGATTAGGTGAAGGAGGGGTTGAGGTCAGGAGGTGAGGGCTGAGGTCAGTTACCCTTAAAGGAGTAATCAGGGTTAGTATCTGGTTACCTTCTTTCTCTTGGGCATAAACTAAGGATTGGAGAGAGGGAGTGTCTTAAGTAGGATGTATATAACTGTGATGTGAGAAGTTTTACTGTCTGATTACAGCTGTACAGAACCTTTGGGAAGAATTAAACTTGGTTAAAGCTTCTCTAGTGTCTGTGGGTTATTTACTCTGAAAAATAAGAACCTAACGAGTTGTGTACTAAGAGTTGTGAAAATGTACCAGACACTTGTGAAAATTTGACCAAAGCGACAAAGTAAAACTGCAATGTAAAATAATCAGCACAGATCACTGATAAGGCATGAAGCGTACATGAAGTGTTGCATGCAAACCAGCTAACAAATATGTTTCCTGCAAACCCTTTGAATTGTAGTCTCTAAAATGTCTTTGTGATGTAAGTCATTTTTGTCCTAGCAAACATGTTTTGAAGTAGGGTATCAATATGTGTTAAATAAAGTCAATGTAGTATAAATATAATTTTAAAGGGGCCATCTGGGGATTTTTTGGTAAACTGCTGAGGGATGGGGCTGGAGGAATGTAACCACTCAAGTTCATAGACGGCACTATGGGAGCGAGGACAGACCATCCATGACCATGAGATACAAATGATAGTTTTAACCATGATTTGAAGCCAAACGGAGTTTGTTTACAATTACATTGTATATAAACAATGGGGTAAAACAAGCTTACATTTGTTCTGATGGGGTAATACAGTTGAACTAAGCTGATGAGACGTTTATAAGTAATACTCTTCAAGAATCAACAGCTATATAGCATTCATTTAAAAAACTGATCCTAGATTGCCCCTTAAAGATTACGGATGTATATATTGGCAGATAGAGGAAGCTTTATGTTGAACATTCTCCACACCCTGAGCATACAGCATGATTATAAAAATAGATTTTAGTGACAGATTTTAGTTTAGTGCTTACCACCATCTTTTCCTTCAGTCCTTTGTTGCTTTTTGAACTTCACATCAGCGTGGACTATTCCTTCAGACATACTCATCTAAACACTTATACCAAACACTTATTACATCAACTTAAATAGACACTTATTTTATATGATGGGGACAGAGGGAGGGACTATGTTGAAAAAAACAATTGTGCAATGAAAGGACTTCTCTTTTCTCTCTTTGCAGCATTAATTTTACTAACCATCTAAATTCAGTTATTAATACAAGTACTAATTAATAAGTGGTAGGCATATTGATATTGTAAAGACCTTAACCCAACACGTGGCGACCTTGTATTCCACACTGGAAATCACCAAGCTGCTGAAAGGCGTTATTGTTGTAAACCTACCATAACAGCAAGAGGTACACACACACGCAGACCCACACACACTCACAGCTGATAGAGCTTTCCTGCCTGACACTGAATTGGCTCTAGAACTTCTCATCTATTGTTATATCTCTGGTAGACAATCACACTCCCTTTAAACGCCTTAGAGTTCAAAATAGAACAAATCCTTGGTTCCCTATAAAACTTTCAGATCTCATTTTGAGAAGTTAGACTTGAAAAACTGACTCTTTCACGTCCTGACCATAGTAAGTTGTTATTTTCTATGGTAGAGTAGGTCAGGGCGTGACAGGGGTTTTTTCTAGTTTAGTTTTTCTATGTTGTTATGCTCTAGTTTTGTATTTCTATGTTGGGTTGTTCTAGTTTTTGTATTTCTATGTTGGACTTTGTTTGAGATGATCTCCAATTAGAGGCAGCTGGTCATCGTTGTCTCTAATTGGAGGTCATATTTAAGTGGGTGTTTGTCCCACCTGGGTTTGTGGGAGATTAATTTTGAGTAGTGTATGTTTCACCTCTGTGTCATGGTTTGTTGTTTTTCATTCAGTTTATTTATGTATTGCATAGTTTCACAGTATAACTAAAATGTGAAACGACACACGCTGCACTTTGGTCCGCTCATTCCTACGACAGCCGTGACAGACTCGGTAACTGACTGGCAGTGTTTCAGGCTATTGTGAAATACTGTAGATGTACTTCCTCAATGAAGAAAGCTACCTCAAGCTACTTTCTAAGTTCTATCTCAGAGTCTGCTGGTGATCTGTCAAAATGTTGGAAAATAGATAATGCACTGAAGCGTGGCCTAAAGTTGTCAGACTCTTTAAATCAGCATTTTATGATGCTTTTAATCAGCATTTTATCTTGGCAAGCTTTTTATTTGAAAGACATTGTGGTTTACTTGACACAGGTCACTGAGTCGACTGCTCTTTTCTCTCTCAGCCTTTACTTGGCTGGATGGAAGATCAGCCAACTTCTAGAGAATCTTTTTCAGTTCAACAACATTTTACTTGTGATGTGCTAGATGCCTTGCTTAAGAAAGAATCAACTGGGGTTCATTTGCTGGATCCTTTCTTGCTGCAGCTGAGTCATTGACACATTTTTTATCTGATTATCTCGGGTGCTATCCCCAGGGTTTGGAAGGCAGCCCATGTGCTCCCTCTCCACAAAGGTGGTGACCCCCCCCGACCTAAATAATTATCGCCCTATCTTGAAATTGTCTTATTGTTGGGTTTTATTTCACTTATTAGATGTGATGCATTACCATTTACAGTAGATGTAGGCCTAAGTATGAATGGACTGTAATGCACTGAGGTTTATATTGTATTAACATAGATTGAGCAACATATAATAGACATGACTAACTGGAGGGTTGCTGGCTAGTAGGAGTGTAGGCTGAGTAGACTCTTGACACACACACACAATGCCTGGTTTTGGGGCCGCTCAAGGACAGGTGTACGGGAGGGGCTGGTAGAATGGAAGATGGCTGTAGCACAAAAGCAGAAACTGTCCTAACTGTAGCATAAAAACAGGCACTGTCCTTGGGTGTCTGACTCTCGGGTACACACATGAAGATAAGCTAGAAGACAACTATGCTTGGCAACAAAGATGCGTCTAGAGGCTGGGACCAGCCTGCACGCCAACGATAGGATGAGTAAGTTTAAACCACGCTCATCCTCCCTCTGACAGGCCAGCAGTGAGCGGGAACTATCTCTGTCAGAGTATTTAATGAAGAACTTATGTCATTTTCAGTTCTCTGTTTGCCCTGCGAGGTGTTATAGTGAACCCGTATATACGAGATTGCATTTACCATTTATTCTGCTTGACTAATTCTATTAATAAACAGCTGAAAATATATTCAGTAGCCTAGTGTTAAATTTTGTTCTGATACCAGAATGGAATTGACGCAGCCCTAACATTGCTTAGTAAAAATGGTAGAATCATTAATCAACTGTCATCTTAGATTCTTCCTAGCTATGAGATGTATTCTAATTGTTCACCAGTCTGGTTTCAGGGCGGGTCATAGCATCATCTCGGCTGCAACCTTGGTGTTAAATGATGTGGTAAAGGGTATGGATAGGAGGAGTCACTGTGCTGCCCTCTTTATTGACTTATTGAAGGCTTTTGATACTGTTGACCACTCTTTATTGATTCAAAGATTGTCTGCAATCAGTATGGATCAGGCATCATGTGATTGGTTCGAAGATTACAAAAACAACGTGGCTGACATGGCTGAATGACATCTGTAATCACTGGCATTCTTTTCAATACGTTTTTTTTCTGATGGTGTTAAGTCAGTTTTCCTAGATATTACGGAAGGCGTCCCACAGGGATTGATTTTAGGTCTTGTACTTTTTCTGGTTAATTAAAACAATGTTGGTCTATCTGCAGAGAAATGTTACATATACCAGTATGCAGATGACACTGTTGTGTATGCTGTTGCCCCCACAGCTGACCAGGCTCTTTTGGAGCTTCAATCTACCTTCATTGCTTTGCAGAAACCCTTTGTTGAACTGAAATTGGTACTTAATGCAGGTAAAACCAAGTCTATGTTATTCTCCAAATCACGTAAAAATGTATCTGATGATTTATGCATATGTACGTTTGATGATGCCCTCGTTGATAGTGTCCCCGCTTGTAAAAATCTGGGTATCTGGATTGACGAACTGCTGTCTTTCAAAAAGCTTGTTGATGACATAAGAAATTAAGATTTAAAGTGGGCTTCTTTAATAGGAATAGGTCATGGCTTTCATTAAATAGCAGTCAGTCAACATACCAATTATAAACTATGGCAATATTGTCTATGTGAATGCAGCTGCCACTGGTATTTATTTATTATGGCGGATAGGTTCAGTACACATCACTGCATTCTATATCAGAATGCAAATAGTCTGGGTAGCCATTTGATTAGATGTTCAGGAGTCTTATGGCTTGGTGGTAGAAGCTGTTTAGAAGCCTCTTGGAGCAGAGAGAACAGTCTTCGACTAGGGTGGCTGGAGTCTTGGACAACTTTTAGGGCCTTCCTCTGACACTGCCTGGTATAGAGGTCCTGGATGGCAGGAAGCTTGGCCCCGGTGATGTACTGGGCCATACGCACTACCCTCTGTAGTGCCTTGCAGTCGAAGGCCAAGCAGTTGACATACCAGGCAGTGATGCAACCCGTCAGGATGCTCTTGATGGTGTAGCTGTAAAACTTTTTGAGGATCTGGGTACCCATGCCAAATGTTTTCAATTTCCTGAGGGGGAATAGCTAATGTCGTGCCCTCTTCACGACTGTCTTGGTGTGCTTAGACCATGTTAGTTTGTTGGTGATGTGGACACCAAGGAACCTGAAGCTCTCAACCTGCTCCACTACAGCCCTGTAGATGAGAATGGGGGCATGCTCGGCCCTCCTTTTCCTGTAGTCCACAATCATCTCCATTGTCTTGATCACGTTGAGGGAGAGGTTGTTGTCCTTGCACCACACGGTCAGGTCTCTGACCTCCTCCCTGTAGGCTGTCTCATCGTTGTCGGTTGTGTCATCGGCAAACTTAATAATGGTGTTGGAGTCGTGCCTGGCCATGCAGTCATGAGTGAACAGGGAGTACAGAAGGGGACTGAGCACGCACCCCTGAGGGGCCCCCGTGTTGAAGATCAGCGTGACGGATGTGTTGTTACCTACCCTTACCACCTGTGGGTGGTCCTTCAGGAAGTCCAGGATCCAGTTGCAGAGGGCGGTGTTTAGTCCCAGGGTCCTTAGCGTAGTGATGAGCTTTGAGGGCACTATGGTGTTGAACGCTGAGCTGTAGTCAATAAATAGCATTCTCACATAGGTGTTCCTTTTGTCCAGGTGTGAAAGGGCAGTGTGGAGTGCAATAGAGATTGCATCATCTGTGGATCTGTTGGTGCGGTATGCAAATTGGGGTGGGTCTAGGGTTTCTGGGATAATGGTGTTGATGTGAGCCATGATCAGCCTTTCAAAGCATTTCATGGCTACAGACGTGAGTGCTACGGGTCGGTAGTCATTTATGCAGGTTACCTCAGTGTTTTTGGGCACAGAGACTATGGTTGTGCGCTTGAAACATGTTGGTATTACAGACTCGGTCAGGGAGAGGTTGAAAATGTCAGTGAAGACACTTGCCAGTTGATCAGCACATGCTCGGAGTTAACGTCCTGGTAATCCGTCTGGCCCTGCGGCCTTGTGAATGTTGACCTGTTTAAAGGTCTTGCTCACATCGGCTGCGAAAGGTGTGATCACACAGTCGCACAGAACAGCTGATGCTCTCATGCATGTTTCAGTGTTATTTGCCTCGAAGCGAGCACAGAAGTTATTTAGCTCATCTGGTAGGCTTGTGTCACTGGGCAGCTCTCAGCTGTGCTTCCATTTGTAGTCTGTAATAGTTTCTAAGCCCTGCCACATCCGACGTGCGTTGGAGCCGGTGTTGGATGATTCGATCTTAGTCCTGTATTGACTCTGCCTGTTTGATGGTTCGTCGGGATAGCGGGATTTCTTATAAGCTTTCCGGTTATAGTACTGCTCCTTGAAAGCGGCAGATCTACCCTTTAGCTCAGTGCGAATGTTGCCTGTAATCCATGCCTTCTGGTTAGGGTATGTAGGTACAGTCACTGTGGGGACGAAGTCATCAGTGCACTTATTGATGAAGCCAGTGACTGATGTGGTGTAATCCTCAATGCCATCAGAAGAATCCCAGAACATATTCCAGTCTGTGCTAGCAAAACAGTCCTGTAGTTTAGCATCTGCTTTGTCTGACCACTTTTTTATAGACCGAGTCACTGGTGCTTCCTGCTTTAATTTTTGCTTGCAAGCAGGAATCAGGAGAATAGAATTATGGTCAGATTTGCCAAATGGAGGGCGGGGGAGAGCTTTGTACGCGTCTCTGTGTGTGGAGTAAAGGTGGTTTAGAGTTTTTTTTTTTTTCCCCCTCTGGTTGCACATTTAACATGCTGATAGAAATGAGGTAAAACTGATTTAAAGTCCCTGGCCACTAGGAGCGCCACCTCTGGATAAGCATTTTCCTGTTTGCTTATGGCGGTATACAGCTCATTGAGTGCGGTTTTAGCGCCAGCATCAGTCTGTGGTCGTATGTAGACAGCTACAAAAAATACAGAGTGAAAACTCTCTAGGTAGATAGTGTGGTCTACAGCTTATCATTAGATACTCTACCTCATATGAGAAAAACCTTGAAACGTCCTTAGATATCGTGCACCAGCTGTTGTTTACAAATATGCATAGGCCCCCGCTCCATGTCTTACCAGAGGCTGCTGTTCTATCCTGCGGATAGAGTGTATAACCCGCCAGCTTTATGTTACTAATGTCGTCGTTCAGCCACAATTCTGTGAAACATAAGATATTACAGTTTTTAATGTCCCGTTGATAGGATATACATGTTTTTAGTTCGTCCCATTTATTTTCCAGTGATTTAACGTTAGCTAACAGTACGAAAGGCAAAGGAAGATAGGCCACTTGTAGCCTGATCCTCACAAGGCACCCTGATCTCTTTCTGCAAAATCTCTGTTTCTTTCTCCAGTAAATGACGGGGATGAGGGCCTATACGGGTGTTTGGATTATATCATTCCCGTCCGACTCATTAAAGGAAAAATCTTTGTCTTGTCTCATTCATGCATTTTTTGTGCTTTCTGATACTGTGTTTTGCATATGTTTCTGTTGTCATGTGAGAGTGTTGCCCTCAAGGTTTATTCCTACCTAGGGAGTTATTGCCTTGCCACTGTTGCCTTGACAACGGGGATTTAAGTGTGGGTTGCTGTTTTTACTAATGCATTTAGTAAAATGATATAGATCAAATTTGATTCACATGTAATCATGGACCTTTGTGTGTAGCAGATGCAGACGGTGTGGCAGCGAAGAGGAGGAAGAAGGAGGACGAGGAGAAAGAGGAGGTGCGGGAGAACAGTGAGAATCCCCACCGCTGTTCTGTCCGATTGTATGAGTTCTACCTGTGGTGAGTGGTGAGTGACACGTACACAAATACTGCATACCTTTAATCTCCCCATTCTGCACTGTAAAGTCAAGGGAGCAAAGACCATGATTTTTTATACTGGGTTGATGAAAATCCTATGGTTTATACTGTTTGCTGCGCATTAATGCAGCTCCTGTATCACACCCTGTCAGGTTTCCTCATTAGACTCTGCACTATGTGCTATTTAAGTTTAGTCTGCATTTGGTCTGCTGAGAAATCCCCTCAAATTCTTAACAGAACCAAAGATATCATCTTTATGTTCTGATCTTCACCCTCTGTGGTTGTGATGTATGCTGCTGCTTGCAGAGAGAACTTCCTCTACTCTCCTCTTCTAACACCACCACACACACCCAAACACACTGACTCAAGTAGCTGCTTAGATCACTTCCTGTCAGGTCCCTATAGGATGCTAAAAACAAACATTGTTTGCTAAAACACCTTGCTTGTTTCAGCAAGGAGCAACAAAGGTTTCATCAAATCAAAAATCAAAATCAAATCAAATTTATTTATATAGCCCTTCGTACATAAGCTGATATCTCAAAGTGCTGTACAGAAACCCAGCCTAAAACCCCAAACAGCAAGCAATGCATGTGAAAGAAGCACGGTGGCTGGGAAAAACTCCCTAGGAAAAACTCCCTAGAAAGGCCAAAAACCTAGGAAGAAACCTAGAGAGGAACCAGGCTATGAGGGGTGGCCAGTCCTCTTCTGGCTGTGCCGGGTGGATATTATAACAGAACATGGTCAAGATGTTAAAATGTTCGTAAATGACCAGCATGGTCAAATAATAATAATCATAGTAATTGTCGAGGGTGCAACAAGCACGTCCGGTGAACAGGTCAGGGTTCCGTAGCCGCAGGCAGAACAGTTGAAACTGGAGCAGCAGCATGGCCAGGTGGACTGGGGACAGCAAGGAGTCATCATGCCAGGTAGTCCTGAGGCATGGTCCTAGGGCTCAGGTCCTCCGAGAGAAAGAAAGAAAGAAAGAAAGAGAGAGAGAGAGAATTAGAGAGAGCATATTTACAGTCACACAGGACACCGGATAAGACAAGAGAATACTCCAGATGTAACAGACTGACCCTAGCCCCCCGACACATAAACTACTGCAGCATAAATACTGGAGGCTGAGACAGGAGGGATCAGAAGACACTGTGGCCCCATCCGATGATACCCCCGGACAGGGCCAAACAGGCAGGATATAACCCCACCCACTTTGCCAAAGCACAGCCCCCACACCACTAGAGGGATATCTACAACCACCAACTTACCGTCCGAAGACAAGGCCGAGTATAGCCCACAAAGATGTCCGCCACGGCACAACCCAAGGGGGGGGCGCCAACCCAGACAGGAAGACCACGTCAGTGGCTCAACCTACTCAAGTGACGCACCCCTCCCATGGACGGCATGGAAGAACACCAGTAAGTCAGTGACTCAGCCCCTGTAAAAGGGTTAGAGGCAGAGAATCCCAGTGGGAAGAGGGGAACCGACAAGGCAGAGACAGCAAGGGCGGTTCGTTGCTCCAGCCTTTCCGTTCACCTTCACACTCCTGGGCCAGACTATACTTAATCATAGGACCTACTGAAGAGATAAGTCTTCAGTAAAGACTTAAAGGTTGAGACTGAGACTGCGTCTCTCACATGGGTAGGCAGACCATTCCATAAAAATGGAGCTCTATAGGAGAAAGCCCTACCTCCAGCCGTTTGCTTAGAAATTCTAGGGACAATTAGGAGGCCTGCGTCTTGTGACCGTAGCGTACGTGTAGGTATGTACGGCAGGACCAAATCGGAAAGATAGGTAGGAGCAAGCCCATGTAATGCTTTGTAGGTTAGCAGTAAAACCTTGAAATAAGCCCTTGCCTTAACAGGAAGCCAGTGTAGGGAGGCTAGCACTGGAGTAATATGATCAAATTTTTTGGTTCTAGTCAGGATTCTAGCAGCCGTATTTAGCACTAACTGAAGCTTGTTTAGTGCTTTATCCGGGTAGCCGGAAAGTAGAGCATTGCAGTAGTCGAGCCTAGAAGTAACAAAAGCATGGATTAATTTTTCTGTGTCATTTTTGGACAGAAAGTTTCTGATTTTTGCAATGTTACGTAGATGGAAAAAAGCTGTCCTTGAAGCAGTCTTGATATGTTCTTCAAAAGAGAGATCAGGGTCCAGAGTAACGCCGAGGTCCTTCCCAGTTTTATTTGAGACGACTGTACAACCATCCAGATTAATTGTCAGATTCAACAGAAGATCTCTTTGTTTCTTGGGACCTAGGACAAGCATCTCTGTTTTGTCCGAGTTTAAAAGTAGAAAATTTGCAGCCATCCACTTCCTTATGTCTGAAACACAGGCTTCTAGCGAGGGCAATTTTGGGGCTTCACCATGTTTCATTGAAATGTACAGCTGTGTGTCGTCCGCATAGCAGTGAAATTTAACATTATGTTTTCGAATGACATCCCCCAAGAGGTAAAATATATATAGTGAAAACAATAGTGGTCCTAGAATGGAACCTTGAGGAACACCGAAATTTACAATTGATTTGTCAGAGGACGAACCATTCACAGAGACAAACTGATATCTTTCCGACAGATAAGATCTAAACCAGGCCAGAACTTGTCCATGTAGACCAATTTGGGTTTCCAATCTCTCCAAAAGAATGTGGTGATCGATGGTATCAAAAGCGGCACTAAGATCTAGGAGCATGAGGACAGATGCAGAGCCTCGGTCTGACGTCATTAAAAGGTCATTTACCACCTTCACAAGTGCAGTCTCAGTGCTATGATGGGGTCTAAAACCAGACTGAAGCGTTTCGTATACATTGTTTGTCTTCAGGAAGGCAGTGAGTTGCTGCGCAACAACTTTTTCTAAAATTTTTGAGAGGAATGGAAGATTCGATATAGGCCGATTAGTTTTTTATAATTTCTGGGTCAAGATTCGGCTTTTTCAAGAGAGGCTTTATTACTGCCACTTTTAGTGAGCTTGGTACACATCCGGTGGATAGAGAGACGTTTATTATGTTCAACATAGGAGGGCCAAGCACAGGAAGCAGCTCTTTCAGTAGTTTAGTTGGAATAGGGTCCAGTATGCAGCTTGAGGGTTTGGAGGCCATGATTATTTTCATCATTATGTCAAGAGATATAGTACTAAAACACTTTAGTATCTCCCTTGATCCTAGGTCCTGGCAGAGTTGTGCAGACTCTGGACAATGAAGCCCTGGAGGAATACCCAGATTTAAAGAGGAGTCCGTAATTTGCTTTCTAATGATCATGATCTTTTCCTCAAAGAAGTTCATAAATTTATTACTGCTGAAGTGAAAGCCATCCTCCATTTGCGAATGCTGCTTTTTAGTTAGCTTTGATACAGTGTCAAAAAGAAATTTCGGATTGTTCTTATTTTCCTCAATTAAGTTGGAAAAATAGGATGATTGTGCAGCAGTGAGGGCTCTTCGATACTGCGCGGTACTGTCTTTCCAAGCTAGTCGGAAGACTTCCAGTTTAGTGTGGCGCCATTTCCGTTCCAATTTTCTGGAAGCTTGCTTCAGAGCTCGTGTATTTTCTGTATACCAGGGAGCTAGTTTCTTATGACAGATGTTTTTAATTTTTAGGGGTGCAACTGCATCTAGGGTATTGCGCAAGGTTGAATTGAGTTCCTCGGTTAGGTGGTTAACTGATTCTTGTCCTCTGACGTCCTTGGGTAGGCAGAGGGAGTCTGGAAGGGCATCAAGGAATCTTTGGGTTGTCTGAGAATTTATAGCACGACTTTTAATCTTCCTTGGTTGGGGTCTGAGCAGATTATTTGTTGCAATTGTAAACGCAATAAAATGGTGGTCCGATAATCCAGGATTATGAGGAAAAACATTAAGATCCACAACATTTATTCCATGGGACAAAACTAGGTCCAGAGTATGACTGTGGCAGTGAGTAGGTCCAGAGACATGTTGGACAAAACCCACTGAGTCGATGATGGCTCCGAAAGCCTTTTGGAGTGGGTCTGTGGACTTTTCCATATGAATGTTAAAGTCACCAAAAATTAGAATATTATCTGCTATGACTACAAGATCCGATAGGAATTCAGGGAACTCAGTAAGGAACACTGCATATGGCCCAGGAGGCCTGTAAACAGTAGCTATAAAAAGTGATTGAGTAGGCTGCATAGATTTCATGACTAGAAGCTCAAAAGACGAAAACGTCATTGTTTTTTTTTTTTGTAAATTGAAATTTGCTATCGTAAATGTTAGCAACACCTCCGCCTTTGCCGGATGCACGGGGGGTTTGGTCACTAGTGTAACCAGGGGGTGAGGCCTCATTTAACACAGTAAATTCATCAGGCTTAAGCCATGTTTCAGTCAGGCCAATCACATCAAGATTATGATCAGTGATTAGTTCATTGACTATAACTGCCTTGGAAGTGAGGGATCTAACATTAAGTAACCCAATTTTGAGATGTGAAGTATCACAATCTCTTTCAATAATGGCAGGAATGGAGGAGGTCTTTATACTAGTAAGATTACTGAAGCGAACACCGCCATTTTTAATTTTGCCCAACCAAGATCGAGGCACAGACACGGTCTCAATGGGGAAAGCTGAGCTGACTACGCTAACTGTGCTAGTGGCAGACTCCACTAAGCTGGCAGGCTGGCTAACAGCCTGTTGCCTGGCCTGCACCCTATTTCATTGTGGAGCTAGAGGAGTTAGAGCCCTGTCTATGTTCGTAGATAAGATGAGAGCACCCCTCCAGCTAGGATGGAGTCCGTCACTCCTCAGCAGGCCAGGTCCTGTTTGTGGGTGAATCCCAGAAAGAGGGCCAGTTATCTACAAATTCTATCTTTTGGGAGGGGCAGAAAACAGTTTTCATCCAGCGATTGAGTTGAGACTCTGCTGTAGAGCTCATCACTCCCCCTAACTGGGAGGGGGCCAGAGACAATTAATCGATGCCGACACATCTTTCTAGCTGATTTACATGATGAAGCTATGTTGCGCTTGGTGACCTCTGACTGTTTCATCCTAACATCGTTGGTGCCGACGTGGATAACGATATCTCTATACTCTCTACACTCGCCAGTTTTAGCTTTAGCCAGCACCGTCTTTAGATTAGCCTTAACGTCGGTAGCCCTGCCCCCTGGTAAACAGTGTATGATCGCTGGATGATTAGTTTTAAGTCTAATACTGCGGGTAATGGAGTCGCCAATGACTAGGGTTTTCAATTTGTCAGAGCTAATGGTGGGAGCTGTCGGCGTCTCAGACCCCACAACGGGAGGAGCAGAGACCAGAGAAGTCTCGGCCTCCGACTCCGACTCGCTTAATGGGGAGAACCGGTTGAAAGTTTCTGTCGGCTGAATAAGCGACACCGGTTGAGCATTCCTACAGCGTTTCCCTCCAGAAGCCATGAGAAAGTTGTCCGGCTGCGGGGACCGTGCGAGGGGGTTTATACTAACGTTACTATCTGTACTTGCTGGTGGCACAGACGCTGTTTCATTCTTTCCTACACTGAAATGACCCTTGCCTAACGATTGCGTCTGAAGCTGGCCTTGCAGCACAGTTATCCTTGCCGTAAGGCGATCGTTCTCCTGTATATTATGAGTACAACGACTGCAATTAGAAGGCATCATGTTAATGTTACTTAGCTTCGGCTGTTTGAAGTCCTGACGAACCATGTCCAGATAAAACCTCCGGGGTAGGAAAGTTGAAGGAAAAAAAAAAGTTGAGTGAGGGGAAAAAGTAAAAATATACGGTAATGAAAAAGTAAAAACCGTCAGGTAGCAAAGTAATAACGGCAACAAAAACGCACAGCAGCGTAAACAAGCCTGCAAGTTGTGACCGGAAGCAGCTCTTTGTTAAGAGTCTGTCACCACAGAAACAGACTCAAACACACTCATGCCCAGCTTCCCCGTTTATGGCGGTTATTTTATTTTTGTGGCGGTCTTCATCCATAACCGTCGGTCACAGGGTTAAACTGTAATTGTGCCAGCCCTTAGCTGTTATGTGGGTTCTTATTCTATGAGGTACGCTCTAACTGGTATTTCTACATCATGATTGTCTCCTCACTCAGGTGGCTAAGTGTGACGCGTGCGAGCTCCAGGGCCAAAAGGGTAGGATTTATATAATATGTTATAGCACATTGTGATTTGTCCTGTCACAGCCAATGTTTTGAAAAGAGAGGTAGACATAAAGTCATACCGACTTGGAGTTCCCCCTGAGACCTTCTACTGGTAAAAAATGAATTACTTGAGATTGTATCAGAAGATAATATCCTAGTTTTTACCTCACAGCTATTTATAGGTATCAAGTAAACCTCAACTGCAACTTCCTGTTCCATTCTGACTAGCCTACATCCCCTGTATATCACAGTGAAGACATGGTAAAGAAAATACAGTATAACACTGTTCTTGAGTGGTAAAGAATCACACATGTACAGTGAGGGAAAAAAGTATTTGATCCCCTGCTGATTTTGTACGTTTGCCACTGACAAAGAAATGATCAGTCTATAATTTTAATGGTAGGTTTATTTGAACAGTGAGAGACAGAATAACGACAAAGAAATCCAGAAAAACGCATGTCAAAAATGTTATAAATTGTTTTGCATTTTAATGAGGGAAACAAGTATTTGACCCCCTCTCAATCAGAAAGATTTCTGGCTCCCAGGTGTCTTTTATACAGGTAACGAGCTGAGATTAGGAGCACACTCTTAAAGGGAGTGCTCCTAATCTCAGCTTGTTACCTGTATAAAAGACACCTGTCCACAGAAGCAATCAATCAATCAGATTCCAAACTCTCCACCATGGCCAAGACCAAAGAGCTCTCCAAGGATGTCAGGGACAAGATTGTCGACCTACATAAGGCTGGAATGGGCTACAAGACCGTCGCCAAGCAGCTTGGTGAGAAGGTGACAACAGTTGGTGCGATTATTATTAAATGGAAGAAACACAAAAGAACAGTCAATCTCCCTCAGCCTGGGGCTCCATGCAAGATCTCACCTCATGGAGTTGCAATGATCATGAGAACGGTGAGGAATCAGCCCAGAACTACACGGGAGGATCTTGTCAATGATCTCAAGGCAGCTGGGACCATAGTCACCAAGAAAACAATTGGTAACACACTACGCCTTGAAGGACTGAAATCCTGCAGCGCCTGCAAGGTCCCCCTGCTCAAGAAAGCACATATACATGCCCGTCTGATGTTTGCCAATGAACATCTGAATGATTCAGAGGACAACTGGGTGAAAGTGTTGTGGTCAGATGAGACCAAAATGGAGCTCTTTGGCATCAACTCAACTTGCCGTGTTTGGAGGAGGAGGAATGCTGCCTATGACCCCAAGAACACCATCCCCACCGTCAAACATGGAGGTGGAAACATTATGCTTTGGGGATGTTTTTCTGCTAAGGGGACAGGACAACTTCACCGCATCAAAGGGACGATGGACGGGGCCATGTACCGTCAAATCTTGGGTGAGAACCTCCTTCCCTCAGCCAGGGCATTGAAAATGGGTCGTGGATGGGTATTCCAGCATGACAATGACCCAAAACACACAGCCAAGGCAACAAAGGAGTGGCTCAAGATGAAGCACATTAAGGTCCTGGAGTGGCCTAGCCAGTCTCCAGACCTTAATCCCATAGAAAATCTGTGGAGGGAGCTGAAGGTTCGAAACCTGTCAGCCTCGAAACCTTAATGACTTGGAGAAAATCTGCAAAGAGGAGTGGGGCAAAATCCCTCCTGAGATGTGTGCAGCCCTGGTGGCCAACTACAAGAAACGTCTGACCTGTGATTGCCAACAAGGGTTTTGCCACCAAGTACTAATTCATGTTTTGCAGAGTGGTCAAATACTTATTTCCCTCATTAAAATGCAAATCATTTTATAACATTTTTGACTTGTTTTTCAGGATTTTTTTTTTGTTATTCTGTCTCTCACTGTTCAAATAAACCTACTATTAAAATTGTAGACAGATCATTTCTTTGTCAGTGGGCAAACGGACAAAATCAGCAGGGCATCAGATACTTTTTTCCCTCACTGTAAGAACTACTCTCAACATTTAGCTACCTACTCTCTCTCGTTCCCCTCTCGTCCTTACATTGGCAATCTCCATCGCTCCATCCCCCTCCACTACTACCAGTGCTACGAGCATGTCTGATCATTCTCCCATGGAGACTAATCCAGCCATCATCATTGTAGTCTCACTTGCCAGCTCCCCCATTGGCCAGTTAAATAGTAGTTACTGTATACAGTGTAACTGTACAGTGTTAAACTGTGGAGTGTTATACATTAGTGTTCAACCAGAACGCTTTAAACAGGTCAACCAGGATGACTACCTCCACAGAGCAAGGCTTCACTTTGTGAAGGGTAGCTATGGAAACCATAGTTCTAGTCATCAATAATCATGTATTTGAATGGGGATGAGTTACATTGGCCAATAGCGTAATAGTGCCTGTTGACACTCAGGTTAATTGCAGCTGATTTTGATTGATTAGCAAGCTGACTGATGTGTTTTTATACTGACTCATGTTTCATGACAGACATGTCAAGTAAAGTATGTTGGAAATGTACAGTTGAAGTCAGAAGTTTACATACACTTAGGTAGGAGTCATGAAAACGTGTTTTTCAACCACTCCTCAAATTTCTTGTTAACAAACTATAGTTTTGGCAAGTCGGTTAGGACATCTACTTTTCAACAATTGTTTACAGACAGATTATTTCACTTATAATTCCCTGTCTCACAATTCCAGTGGGTCAGAAGTTTACATACACTAAGTTGACTGTGCCTTTAAACAGCTTGGAAAATTCCAGAAAATGATGTCATGGCTTTAGAAGCTTCTGATAGGCTAATTGACATCATTTGAGTCAATTGGAGGTGCACCTGTGGATGTATTTCAAGGCCTACCTTCAAACTCAGTGCCTCTTTGCTTGACATCATAGGAAAATCTAAAGAAATCAGCCAAGACCTCACAAAAAAAATTGTAGACCTCCACAAGTCTGGTTCATCTTTGGGAGCAATTTCCAAACGCCTGAAGGTACCTCGTTCATTTGTACAAACAATCGTATGCAAGTACAAACACCATGGGACCACTCAGCCGTCATAACGCTCAGGAAGGAGACGCGTTCTGTCTCCTAGAGATGAACGTACTTTGGTGCGAAAAGTGCAAATCAATCCCAGAACAACAGCAAAGGACCTTGTGAAGACGCTAGAGGAAACGGGTACAAAAGTATCTATATCCACAGTAAAATGAGTCCTATATCGACATAACCTGAAAGGCCGCTCAGCAAGGAAGAAGCCACTTCTCTAAAACCGCCATAAAAAAGCCAGACTACGGTTTGCAACTGCACATCGGGACAATGATCGTACTTTTTGGAGAAATGTCCTCTGGTCTGATGAAACAAAAATAGAACTGTTTGGCCATAATGGCCATCATTATGTTTGGAGGAAAAAGGGGGAGGCTTGCAAGCCAAAGAACCTCATCCCAACCGTGAAGCACTGGGGTGGCAGCATCATGTTGTGGGGGTGCTTTGACTGGTGCACTTCACAAAATAGATGGCACCATGAGGAAGGAAAATTATGTGGATATATTGAAACAACATCTCAAGACATCAGTCAGGAATTTAAAGCTTGGTTGCAAATGGGTCTTCCAAATGGACAATGACCCCAAGCATACTTCCAAAGTTGTGGCAAAATGGCTTAAGGACAACAAAGTCAAGCTATTGGAGTGGCCATCACAAAGCCCTGACCTCAATTCTATAAAACATTTGTGGGCAGAACTGAAAAAGCGTGTGTGAGCAAGAAGGCCTACAAACCTGAGTCAGTTACACCAGCTCTGTCAGGACAAATGGGCCAAAATTCACCCAACTTATTGTGGGAAGCTTGTGGAAGGCTACCCAAAACGTTTTGACCCAAGTTAATTGAAAGGCAATGCTACCAAATACTAATTGAGTGTATGTAAACTTCTGACCCACTGGGAATGTGATGAAAGAAATAAAAGCTGAAATAAATAATTCTCTCTACTATTATTCTGTCATTTCACATTTTTAAAATAAAATGGTGATCCTAACTGACCTAAGACAGGGAATTTTTACTCTGATTAAATGTCAGGATTTGTGAAACTGAGTTTAAATGTATTTGGCAAAGGTGTATGTTAACTTCCGACTTCAACTGTAAGTTGTGTATACAGTTGAAATCGTCTCATTGGCTGTTAATCATGACGTGCATTCCATGCAACAGTCTCTGTTCATACTAAAATGTTTACGTTTATAATGAAAGTGTTTTTAGGTATGATGTAGATTGTCTTCTTAATCAACATAGAAGTTGATAAAAAATGACCAACCAAGCATATCCAAAATGTTTATGAAATGATTTTAAAAAAAAAAGAATACTGCCGTTGTCAGATTATGAGAAAAGTAGGCAATTCATCATAGGAGTAACGGGAGTACCTTATGGCCGTACTCTACTCGAGGACGTGGTCACGTTAAGCCCTGCCTTGTATCTTGTGGATCCAGCTCCAGTTTTCTCCTATCACAGCCATTAAACTCTGTAACTGTTTTAAAGTCACAATTGGGCCCATAGTGAAATCCTTAAGCAGTTTCCTTCCTCTCCGGCAACTGAGTTAGGAAGGGCGCCTGTATCTTTGTAGTGACTGGGTGTATTGCTACACCATCCAAAGTGTAATAATAACTTAACCATGCTCAATGGGATATTCATTGTCTGCTTCTGTTATTGTTTTTACCCATCTACCAATAGGTGCCCTTCTTTCCAAGGCATTGGAAAACCTCCCTGGTCTTTGTGGTTGAATCTGTGTTTGAAATTCACCATGATATTTGCATAACTACTAAGTAAACCTCCTATTGGTCCCCACTATTCCACCTGCTAAAAGCCCTCCTCATCCTGAGTTGGTTTGTCATCCCAATGCCCGGCAGAACACCCCCGACTCCCCAGATCCCATAGCCCCGGATAGACCTGGATCCATCCTTTGAAAATGGCACTGTGTGCTCCCCACAGAACAGAAGCAGATCAACCGCGAAATGCATTTCCATCGCCCTCACCTCGTATTATATGTAGCCATATTTTAAATCCTGTTTATCTTATTTTCCATAATTAGCTATTCATATTTGTAGTAATATAGGCAATTTATGCAAAGGATTTTTACCTCTTGCCATTACCAAAATTACATTATGGCAAGCAATTATTATATTAGCTAACAATTATTGTGGATCATCCTGTAATCCTATATCGTCCCTAACATCTTTACTCCCTCGCAACCGTTGTGGGATACACACACTCATACACACTCAACCCCTTCCCCCCACAACAACCATAGACTCACATTCTCAACAGTTGCACCATCCCAGAGCCCAACTCAAGAAAGGTCTTGATTTACGACTGCATATACAGTTGCAGCTGTATGAGAAGGCCTGCGAAACTGTGAAAAAACGATGGGTTTTATTAACCATTGTCACGTTCTAGATGATGGTATTGACCATATTCCCAAGCATCTCTGTGCAGTCAGAATATTGATTGTGTGCCACCATGGCCACAATAATATACCCCTCTCTGAATGTCCGAGTGTGACCGCCTCCCCCCATGGGTTACTGCAGCTAGTGTTGCCAGCACTGCCACTGCCTGGGTGGGTCACCCCACCGGAATCCCCCACCGGCTAGGTACAAGGTCGTCAAGGTTCTCATTAGCAGGTTTGAGAATTTCCTTTTATATTATCCTCTCCCTTCAGGGGGCTTTGGCTTTGCAGGACCAGGCAGGCTCAGAATCTTGAGGGGGCGTTGCTGCTCTAGGTCTCTGACCGCATTTTGTCTGCATACAGGCCGCTTACAGCAGGCCCATAAAACAGATGGGGACTCTCCTTAGTATCTGGGGACTTCTCCTTAGTATCTGGGGACTTCTCCTTAGTATCTGGGGACTTCTCCTTAGTATCTGGGGACTTCTCCTTAGTATCTGGGTCGTTCAGGTGGGTGTATAGGGTTGTGGACCGTTCCATCAATATAGGATCATAAATGAGATGTATAAATTATTTGTAACATTTCGTTCCCCATGATGGGACAATAAATACATTAGATGTATAATTTATTTATAAATGCTGTTCCACAATGAAAGGACAATAAATAAGATGTATAATTCATTATAAAAGTATATCCATCATCTGAACAACATTGAAAGCTCTCTCACACACCCGCTCACAGCAATACATTGGTTCTGGGATATGCAACCATTTCCTTTCTCACTCAACGCCACACCAACAAACACACACCACACCATCCATCCACACATACTGTTCCTTCTGTTTACTGAGTTTTTATCTCCACCATGTTGAATTAGTGCTTTTGTGGTCCAATTCATTATTTTTGAAGATAGAAAAGCAATTTTTTCGTTGTTGTACTTTTACAGTCCATAACCGGGCTACAATTCTGTGTTTCCTTATTTGCCTCCTCTGAGAACTTTGTAATTTTTAAAAAATAGCCATGGAGTAGTCTGTCTTTGAACAACTGGTTATCAATATACAGTTTATCCACGACGCGAGCTACACGTTTCCCTTTCAATCTATTTTCCTTAAATTGGTTACAGAACTTTGTGCCGTTCTGCAATTTCCTTCAGGAACTGGTCATTCATGCCAGCAAGTCTTTTGCCCAGGCTTTTAACCATTATTTTATCTTTAAAGAAAGTCTGACACAACTTGCTTAGGCAGGGAAGGAGAGGAATTTCCACGCTTCAGTGCATTAACTATTTTCCTAAATGTTGACGGATCACCAGCAGACTCTGAGATAGAGCTTAGAAAGTAGCTTGAGGTAGCTTTCTTCATTGAGGAAGTATATCTACAGTATTTCACAATAGCCTGAAACACTGCCAGTCAGTTTTCGAACCTTGGCCCAGGCCTGATTTCTCATCATAATGAGATCTGAAAGTTCTATAGGGAACCAAGGATTTGTTCTATTTTGAACTCTAAGGCGTTTAAAAGGAGTGTGATTGTCTACCAGAGATATAACAATAGATGAGAAGTTCTAGAGCCAATTCAGTGTCAGGCAGGAAAGCTATATCAGCTGTGTGTGTGTGGGTCTGCGTGTGTGTGTGTACCACTTGCTGTTATGGTAGGTTTACAACAATAACGCCATTCAGCAGCTTGGTGATTTCCAGTGTGGAATACAAGGTCGCTACGTGTTGGGTTAAGGTCTTTACAATATCAATATGCCTACCACTTATTAATTAGTACTTGTATTAATAACTGATTTTAGTTGGTTAGTAAAATTAATGCTGCAAAGAGAGAAAAGAGAAGTCATGTCATTGCACAATTCTTTTTTTCAACATAGTCCCTCCCTCTGTCCCCATCATATAAAATAAGTGTCTATTTAAGTTGATGTAATAAGTGTCTGGTGTAAGTGTTTAGATGAGTATGTCTGAAGGAATAGTCCACGCTGATGTGAAGTTCAAAAAGCACCAAAGGACTGAAGGAAAAGATGGTGGTAAGCACTAAACTAAAATCTGTAACTAAAATCTATTTTTATAATCATGCTGTATGCTCAGGATGTGCAGAATGTTCAACATAAAGCTTCCTCTATCTGGCAATATATACACTGCTCCAAAAAATAAAGGGAACACTTAAACAACACAATGTAACTCCAAGTTAATCACACTTCTGTGAAATCAAACTGTCCACTTAGGAAGCAACACTGATTGACAATAAATTTCACATGCTGTTGTGCAAATGGAATAGACAACAGGTGGAAATTATAGGCAATTAGCAAGACACCCCCAATAAAGGAGTGGTTCTGCAGGCGGGGACCACAGACCAGTTCTCAGTTCCTATGCTTCCTGGCTGATGTTTTGGTCACTTTTGAATGCTGGCGGTGCTTTCACTCTAGTGGTAGCATGAGATGGAGTCTACAACCCACACAAGTGGCTCAGGTAGTGCAGCTCATCCAGGATGGCACATCAATGCGAGCTATGGCAAGAAGGTTTGCTGTGTCTGTCAGCATAGTGTCCAGAGCATGGAGGCGCTACCAGGAGACAGGCCAGTACATCAGGAGACGTGGAGGAGGCCGTAGGAGGGCAACAACCCAGCAGCAGGACCGCTACCTCCGCCTTTGTGCAAGGAGGAGCAGGAGAAGCACTGCCAGAGCCCTGCAAAATGACCTCCAGCAGGCCACAAATGTGCATGTGTCTGCTCAAACGGTCAGAAACAGACTCCATGAGGGTGGTATGAGGGCCCGACGTCCACAGGTGGGGGTTGTGCTTACAGCCCAACACCGTGCAGGACGTTTGGCATTTGCCAGAGAACACCAAGATTGGCAAATTCGCCACTGGCGCCCTGTGCTCTTCACAGATGAAAGCAGGTTCACACTGAGCATGTGACAGACGTGACAGAGTCTGGAGACGCCGTGGAGAACGTTCTGCTGCCAGCAACATCCTCCAGCATGACCGGTTTGGCGGTGGGTCAGTCATGGTGTGGGGTGGCATTTCTTTGGGGGGCCGCACAGCCCTCCATGTGCTCGCCAGAGGTAGCCTGACTGCCATTAGGTACCGAGATGAGACCCTCAGACCCCTTGTGAGACCATATGCTGGTGCGGTTGGCCCTGGGTTCCTCCTAATGCAAGACAATGCTAGACCTCATGTGGCTGGAGTGTGTCAGCAGTTCCTGCAAGAGCAAGACATTGATGCTATGGACTGGCCCGCCCGTTCCCCAGACCTGAATCCAATTGAGCACATCTGGGACATCATGTCTCGCTCCATCCACCAACGCCACATTGCACCACAGACTGTCCAGGAGTTGGCGGATGCTTTAGTCCAGGTCTGGGAGGAGATCCCTCAGGAGACCATCCGCCACCTCATCAGGAGCATGCCCAGGCGTTGTAGGGAGGTCATACAGGCACGTGGAGGCCACACACACTACTGAGCCTCATTTTGACTTGTTTTAAGGACATTACATCAAAGTTGGATCAGCCTGTAGTGTGGTTTTCCACTTTAATTTTGAGTGTGACTCCAAATCCAGACCTCCATGGGTTGATAAATTGGATTTCCATTGATTATTTTTGTGTGATTTTGTTGTCAGCACATTCAACTATGTAAAGAAAAAAGTATTTAATAAGATTATTTCTTTCATTCAGATCTAGGATGTGTTGTTTAAGTGTTCCCTTTATTTTTTTGAGCAGTATATATATATCTATAATCTTTAGGGGGCAATCTAGGATCAGTTTTTTAAATGAATGCTATATAGCTGTTGATTCTTGAAGAGTATTACTTATAAACGCCTCATCAGCTTAGTTCAACTGTATTACCCCATCAGGCAAATGTAAGCTTGTTTTACGCCATTGTTTATATTCAATAATTGTAAACAAACACTGTATGGCTTCAAATCATGGTTAAAACTATAATTTTTATCTCATGGTCATGGGTGGTCCATCCTTGCTCCCATAGCTCCATCTATGAACTTGAGAGGTTATATTCCTCCAGCCCCATCCCTCAGCAGTTTACCAAAAAATCCCCAGATGGCCCCTTCAAAAATTATATTTATAATACACTAACTTTATTTGACAAAACATATTCATACCCTATTTCAAAACATGTTTGCTAGGACAAAAATGACTTGCATCACAAAGAGATTTTAGAGACTACAATTCAAAGGGTTTGCAGGAAACACATTTGTTAGCTGGTTTGCATGCAACACTTCATGTACGCTTCATGCCTTATCAGTGATCTGTGCTGATTATTTTACATTACAGTTTTACTTTGTCGCTTTGGTCAAATTTTCACAAGTATCTGGTACATTTTCACAACTCTTAGTACAACTAAACTGGTCACACTTGTAACTCAGTCAGTCTTTCACTCAACCTGTCATTGTGCATTCATTTGGATTGTAAACATCTCTCACCACACAACCATTGATTCAAAATCTGATTATTGTGAAATGTAATGAGAACATTGGTTTAATCACCATAAAATAATAATATATTTTCTATTTAGTCATTTTAACTACCAGTTAATCCAATAGAAAACAAAGCAAGACACGCGTTTCAAATCGTCCTTAGAAGTGCTGAAAGTAAAATGCTACAGTACTGTAAATTACAATAGATTACAGTTTTCACATTAGGCAATACACTTAAATTACCCAACAGAATTGACAGAAATTCTATAATTTCCTTAATGTCTATACAATGTGTAATCAAAGAAGGTGTGATCAATGAAGACATCCTCTACAATCATTCATGCAAAAAAAAAAAATCCAGATATAATTGCAAATGTAAATGGAACTAAATAATTCAATATATGAAAATAAAACATAAGGTTTAGCACGCATTAGTTTGCATGAACCCTGTCTTGAGCATTTGGCCATAAATTGTCATCCACATCACAGTGAATGTCCTCATTATTCATGCACCGCAGCAAAAACCTTTTGACATGGCTAATCCAAGCTTGACATTGGTCTGCATTGATGTCGTCGAATGCCTCATTCATGGCCAGAAGAATGGAGGGCACGCTCATAGGGATGGCGATCGTCCAGCTTCCACCTCCATGCTGAAAAAGATTCCTCAATAGGGTTGAGCAAAGAAGAGTATAGGGCCATGAATTGGGGATGGGCCCAAAACCATGCCTGAACCCCCTCTGCAGGGGGGAACCTGACATTGTCACACTCAGTGACATAGGTTACCCCTTCACCTTGACAGGCCTGCTCAATTTCATTGAGAAACAGTGAGATCTGCAGCGTTGTAGGATCCAAGTAATGTACTATATCCTGCCACACCATCCTCAGAAATAGCTGCGTACATTGAGAAGTTTCCCCCACATTGTCCAGGCACTTGGAGGGTTGCACGTTGGACGATGAGTTTCCGCCCATGGCAATGAGATTTGGCCAGGTTGAAGCCCACTTCATCAACAAATATATATTTGTGATGGTTCACAGCAGCATCAAGCACTATCACCCTCTAACATACTCGGCCTGCAGTTGTGAAATCTATCAGCCTCTGCCATGGTAAGGCCTCTGTTTATCACATGTTCAACGACGATGACCCTGATTTCATTAGACACAACAGTTCCCTGCCGTCTGCCTCCCTCTCTCTGATGTCCACCTCTTTGATGGGGCCCAAGCCCACTTCTCTAACAGGCCCATTGTCCACGAGCTCTTTGATTTCCACCTTTCCCTTGCTGTCTTTCCTGCTCCATGTTGAAATCAATTAGCAATAACTAGTAGTCATTATGTATGGTTATCATGCATTATACATGTCATTTAGATGTTTATACTTTACAAACACACTTTATTTTTGTAGTTCTCAAAATCCATTGATAGTGGACAAACCAGTTTAAAATTCATAGGTTTGCCAAACTATTAAGTGGTTAACCTTTAAACACAGTTGGATTAAGTGATGGTCAAATGTATTTAAACCAATGAAAAGAATCATATGAAAAGTATTGTGAGCATTGCATTGTGTAAAGGCAATGACTTTATATGAAAGGTATTTCTAGATGAAACAGTGATCAGGTTTGATGAAAAGGTTACTGTGTGATGTGTGTTGTACTTAGTCAATTGAAAATGTGCTTAAAGTTTTGAAACGACAGCCTTTTTCATGATCTGTTTTGAGTTTGTACAGAATTATACCGCATTCTTGTGAAAACAGAACCAAGGTGCTAAAAACAAAAACGAATAAACTGAGTGTTAAAAATGCTGGTTCCGGAACAGCCAATGTGTAACGGCCGTCTGAAGGAGTAGACCAAGGCGCAGCGGTTAGTGCTCATCATGTATTTATTTGATCTGACAAAGAAACCAATAACGACAGCCAAACAGTTCTGTCAGGTAAGAAATACAAAACAGAAATTAACCACCCACAAACCCAAAGGAAAACAGGCTACCTAAGTATGGCTCCCAATCAGCGACAACGATGTACAGCTGTCCCTGATTGAGAGCCATACCAGGCCAAAACAAAGAAATACAAAACATAGAAAAAGGACATAGAATGCCCACCCTAGCCTAACCAAAATAGAGAATAAAACCTTCTCTATGGCCAGGGTGTGACACAATGTGATGAGAGGTGTTTTGTCTTGTGCTCACACTTGCATGGTTGCATTCCAGCAACAGCATCCACAGTGAATGACGCCACGTACTCTGAAATCTCAATTCCCAGAACCGGACGCAACCAGCCATCTACCGACACTAATGGTACGTGTGTGTATATGTGTGTGTGGGTAGGTGCGTGTGTGGGTGGGTGAATATGCGTGGGATTGTGTGGGTCAGATGAAGTCAGTGCAAAGTGCAAGCTAGGCAAAACAATGAACTTTCCTACATATGGGTGAAAAAAAGGTTTAAAAGATGCAGAACAGATTCTAGTTTAGCTTTTTCGTCAAAAAACTTGTTCCTACGAGTCATACACTGAGTGTACAAAACATGAGGAACACCTTCCTAATATTGAGGTGCACCCCCTTTTGCCATCAGAACTGCCTCAATTTGTCGGTACATGGACTCTACAAGGTGTCAAAACGTCCACAGGGATGCTGGCCCATGTTGACTCCAATGTAGTGTCAAGTTGGCTGGATGTCCTTTGGGTGGTGGGCCATTCTCGATACACACAAGAAACTGTTGAGCTTGAAAAACCCAGCAGTGTTGCAGTTCTTGATACACTCAAACTGGTGCGCCTGGCACCTACTACCATACCCCGTTCAAAGGCACTTAAATATTTTGTCTTGCCCAGTCACCCTCTGAATGGCACACATATGGAACAAGCTCCCTCACGACGCCAGGACAGCGGAGTCAATCACTGCCTTCCGGAGACACCTGAAACCCCACCTCTTTAAGGAATACCTGGGATAGGATAAAGTAATCCTTCTACCCCCCCCCAAAAAGATTTAGATGCACTATTGTAAAGTGGTTTTTCCACTGGATATCTTAAGGTGAATGCACCAATTTGTAAGTCGCTCTGGATAAGAGCGTCTGCTAAATGACTTAAATGTAAATGTAAATGTCTCAAGGCTTAAAAATCCTTCACCTTAACCTGTCACCTCCCCTTCACCTACACTGATTGGTGGATTTAACAAGTGACATCAATAAGGGATCGTAGCTTTCACCTGGTCAGTCTGTCATAGAAAGAGCAGGTGAGCAATCCCAGGTACTTCTCTGCTGCTGCCACAACTATTTTCTGTGACTTTCAATTCATTTCTGCAGTACAATTAACAACCATGGCTATAAATGCTAAAAAGCCCACCGTACTGAAGCACCTATTCTTTCCATCACTCTTGATCTCCGCCTACTCACAGGAATGCTCCCAGGATCCCTCACACTGTACCCATCTAACTCTACCACTCTCTTCACTGCTTAGGCATACAACACTTTCTGTTCTATTTTTTTTTTTTTTACCCCTTTTTCCTCCCCAATTTCGCGGTATCCAATTGGTAGTAGTTAGAGTCTTGTCTCATCGCTGCAACTCCCGTACGGACTCGGGAGAGGCGAAGGTCGAGAGCCATGCGTCCTCCGTAAACACAACCCAACCAAGCTACACTGCTTCTTGACACACTGCCCATCCAACCCGGAAGCCAGCCGCACCAATGTGTCGGAGGAAACACAGTACACCTTGCGTCCTGGTCAGCGTGCGCTGCGCCCGGCCCGCCACAGGAGTCGCTAGTGCGCGATGAGACAAGGATATCCCTGCCAGCCAAACCCTCCCTAACCCGGACGATGCTGGGCCAATTGTGCGCCGCCCCATGGGCCTCCCGGTTGTGGCCGGCTGCGACAGAGCCTGGACTCTAACTTTCTGTTCTATTCTGACCCTGGCAACCTCAATCTGCCTTTCTCTCACCGGACACCTCTGATCTCCATCCCCATGATCACCCTCACAATTAACACACACAACTTTCTCCACCGATACCACACATTCCTTCGTCTCATGCCCTCCTGCACACTTCTCACATCTGGGCATGTCCCTCCTACACACTGCTGCAATATGCCCATAAACATGACAGCTAAAACACAGTAATATTTTCGTAACAAACTCTCACGTGATAACTGACACTTCCTACCTTGACCTTATTTGGTAACGACTCTGCATCAAAACTCAGCATGACAGAATCTGGGAATCTTCCATTTCAACTGCTCCTCCAACACTTAATGCCACTCTCGTTATCACTCCTTTCAATGGCGCCTTGCTCCGGAGAGCAAAGCACGGCACAATTCTTGTCCCTAATCTCGTAATCCGGTGCGCCCTCTCCCTCTGGGGGGAGGAAACATAATAAATCCATGAGTCCATTCCAAGTTACTTTCACCAACTCAACAGTCCCCAACATCTCCTCCACCCAACATATGGATCAACCAAACAACAAGGATCCATTCCCTTCGGGCTCCCGAGTGGCGCAGAGGTCTAAGGGACTGCATCACAGTGCTAGCGGTGTCACTACAGACCCTGGTTCAATTCCGGGCTGTATCACAACTGGCTGTGATCGGGAGTCCCATAGGGTGGCGCACAATTGGCCCAGTGTCATCCTGGTTAGGGTTTAGCTGGTGTAGGCTGTCATTGTAAATAAGAACTTGCCTAGTTAAATAAAAAATCTCACCCCCACTGGGCCAAAATCAGCCTTGGGGCAATCTTCGCCGCAGGTTCCTCACTCTCAAGTTCCATCTCTTTTGTACTTGACGCCCACTCTCCTTTTTATCTGTCCTTCTCCTTCACCAGATCTTTCAGAAGGCCTGTGTAATCCCCCACTCCATGTTTATTCATAATATGCTCCTCTTTCTTCCTTATTTCCACCATCTTCCCTACTGTGGCCTTAGCCCAACACCCCGACCGCCTCTCTGCCCACTACGGATTGTTTGTCGACTCAATGATTTAGCCGGAGTGTATTTTCTCTCGCTTCAGTTAAAATAATGTTGTGGTTGCGTCATATTTCATTGTATACTTTCTGACGCTTGCATCGATGCATGCTTCAAAGTATGTACAAACGGAGTACGCATTTGAGAAGTGTCCTCCATGCTCCGTTTTGCATACTTTGATTTGGAATCATACTCTGAACCTCCCGTGTTCCAATTTGTGTGCTCTGAGCACAGTATGCATTTTGAGAAACACCCTCAGTGTACGTTTTCTTCATGTCTAACATACAATAAAATGAAGTAGCGAGTCTTATAGGTCAGTTTAATTCATTCTATCTCTCCTCAGCTGGTGACTCTGATTCTCAGGAGGGGTCAAAGGTCAGAGCAGGTGGATGTGACCCTGTCAAAGTGGTCCTGGTGACTCTCTGTTTTCTTCTGATGGGGACGGTCATTGGACTTCGGTTCCTGTGTGAGTGACCTAGATAGTGGAGGTGGCTAGTCTAAAGCAGACTCTATATCGGAGACAGATTCAGAGGCTCTTGTCCAGAGCTAGGAAAATACAGAAATATCTAGGCACATTTTTAGCACAAGAGCTGGAAAATCCCCACAGTACTGCTTCAAATGGATTAATGTTTCATGCCAGGTCATTGTCTAATTTCTGTAACAACGTAACTGATACAAGATCCCGTATAAAAATGTTGGTGAATAAAATGAATAGCTATTTAATACTTTTCACAATCAACTAATATTACTTTATTATGCAGAAGAATGTTGGGGTCAGATTCCTACAATTTAAAATGTATGTATTTTTGCAATCAGATAACAGCAACCTGCCAACCAAAAACACAGAGCTCCAAATTCTGCAAGCGGCTTACGATCGAAATCTTACAGGTTTGGAAAAAGCTTTTACATCAGGTGAGTTTAAGTTCACACAAAGAAAATGTTCACATCGGTTTTCTAATATAACTGTTGTTTACATGTAGCTGGATGTAGGGAACATGAGTCAGAACTATTATCTTTTGGCAACTAGATTTAATGATCAAAAACAGAGAGCTTCAAGAACTGCAAGTCAAGATCAAAGATCTTCAGGAGAATGAACGTGCAGGTGAGTGTTGACACAGATATGACCCTCCAATTAAATTGTATTGTCTACCACTAATACAGCCTTTCCATTGAATCCAGTGACATTTTCATCCTTATAAAATAATATTAGAAAAAATTGCAGCTTTTGTTATTGCTAAAACACTCAGTGTTGGATAATTCCAAAAAGTATGGATTCCTATGTCACGCTGTGAAAATGATGCAGGTTGGCATTTATTGTCATGAATCTTGCCCTGGTGGCAGGTCTGCAGCATGGTCACCAGCTGGCACACCCACAAAGTCATAAAATCAGATTTTAAACCTAACCCTAACCTTAACACTAATCTTTAACACACTGCTAGCCCAAACCTTAAATGAAGACCAAACAGCTCACTTTTGTTTTCATAATCTTTGTGTGGCCCAACTAGCAGAAATCACTCAGTTCTGCCTTCAGGGCAGGATTCATGGCAATAAACTTCAACCTGTGAAAAAGCATAATTATCTTTATTCACAACAGTTTGGCAACAAAATGAAGAATTGAGAAAGCAGACAACTGCCCCCTCTTGCCCTACAAACACAGATGAGATTATACTACGAGGGAATGTGATTACTGATATGTAGTAGGTTGTATTATGACCAAAGATGATAACCTGTTTCAGATAGCAATCCTGAGTTAAACTCAAAACCACTTCAAATCAAGTTGTCAACTTCAGAGGCAGTCTATTTTTGTTTTAGGCCCTCCTTATTCATTGATGCAACAATATAGCATACTTGAATAGTTGTGAGATAATCCTACAGTATGTCTCATATCCACATGGATTGTACACCATTAGTAACATAAAACAAAAGGCATTTGACTATAGGTAGGCATAGAGATCAGTGTAGTGTACGGGGCACTGACAATGGGTTCTGTTCATTCTCTCCACAGGGAATAAAGACTATCCTAAACCTAGAAACTGTGCTAAAGACTGGGAGTATTATGGGGGGAAGTGCTATTACTTCTCCCCTGATGAACTGACCTGGGCTCAGAGTCGGGATGAGTGTATCACCAGGGGGGGACACCTTGTCATCATAGGGAGCCTAGAGGAGCAGGTATGACTATTATTGATTCTCTCAGTTGTTTTGATGCACATTTTTCCTTTCCTCTACTAACATACAAATGACAATCAATCTTGACATAATTCTCCAAACAATGTTTCTGGGGAAGAAATTCTTAGATCAGAAAATTGGTTCAAAAATAACTACGGAGCCTGAAGAGAAGTTCTGGATTGGGCTGACGGACAGTATAAAAGAGAACGAGTGGTTATGGGTGGATGGTTCATCTCTAAGCACAAGGTTTGAATGCATGTTTAAATCAATATCATAATACAATCACCCTAGATGAAAACGTATTATGATCATACCTCTTATGTATTATCATCCTTCACTCCATAGCTTCTGGTTTGGTAACCAGGAGCCTGATGACTGGAAAGGAGAAAATCCCGACGGTGAAGACTGTGCTAGAATGGGGGAACCGGGTGGTACTAAAGACGGCAAGAGTTGGTTGGATGCTAACTGTAATAAGACTCAAAGAAGAATATGTGAGACAAAATCCCCCTTGTGAAACAGTATCTTTAAGAAACTCAAAAGTTCCTTAAATATGTCTCTGAACAACAAGTATTTTTTTGCTGGCATTGATAAAAAGAAGTGAGGAGAAACTGTATTGTGACTGGATTACAGTAGATTACTGCTGATATTCACATCTTTATTTGTAAAACAAATGTTATGGTGTAAAACAAACCAAATCTCCAACTGAGTCTAATGAAAAACATGTCAGATATATTCAGTTCACACCTCTTCACTTCTCAGTAGGCTACAGGTGTTGGATCTTAATTTTCCCAGTATTGTTACAGCAACAGGATTTGAACTTTAGTCCTTCAATCAAATGTTGCTTGATTGGTGGTTAAGCTGTTACCTGGCCAAATTTAGGCTACATGAAAAGTGCAATACTGTTAATTAACCGTGTGTTAGTGTGGGTTTTCAATTAATTTATGTAAATCATGTAACATATCTGCAATTTGCGGTGCAGAAATATTCTCAGAAACAAGAGTGATAAAATAAAATCCTACACCTGTACACCATCCTCAGTGTGTTTTGTACATGTATATTTCTGCTTATCAGTGCTGTCTCTAGGCTAGTTATTTGAGAAAAAAGTGTATATCCGAACATCAGGAAACCATTGAATTAATAAAGTGTCAAAAGTAACATTTGTTTTTGTTCAGCAGTGTATTTATTATAAAGACTTGTCTTACCTACAGTAGTTCAGGGGCTAGAAAAAGTAGAGATGCCAGAGTGCCTACTGTACACTTCTCTAGTGGTGTATTATGAGTATTCAAAAGGTAGATAATAAATAATTGTCATTTGACACAAAGCTTTAAAGTTTTTGTATTAAAGGGATTTATTAGTGTCCCCATACCCTCCATTTACATGCTGCTTTACAGTAGAGATCACTATTCATTATTAGATTACCAAGATGGTGAAATGGAGCCTCATACATGGTCAGTGGCGAATTTAGCAGTTAAATAACTTTTTTGTTGATGCATGCCAGCTAAGCCAGTACACAACACAACTTGCACTATAACAGTGGCAAATAAACTGTTAGTGCCTACATAAAGCTGTCCCAACACCTTATCACTGCTACACCTGGCTATCAGCGGAGCCTTGTCTGGCAGTGAAACAGTTCATTCAGCCTCATTTACTGCCTTTTAAAAAAGACATAGCTGATATGGCTGACTTGCTTCAACAAATGTGGTTTCTACTGATAATTGAGATGTACAAACTATGGCATAAGGGGACGACGAGCGAATAAGAAACAATCGGTAATTTAGATTAAGACATTAAGGAGCGAGCTAGGACAGACGAAGTCCGTTCGGAAAGTATTCAGACCCATTTCCTTTTTCCACATTTTCTTTCGTTACAGTCGTATTCTAAAATGGATTCAATTTTTTTATATCGGTCTATACACAATACCCCATAATTACAAAGCGAAAACTGGTTTTCGAAATTTTGAAAAAACCCAGAAAGACACTTTGCTATGAGACTTGAAAAATGAGCTTAGGTGCATCCTGTTTCCATTGATCATCCTTGAGATGTTTTTACAACTTGATTGGAATCAACATATGGTAAATTCAATTGATTGGACATGATTTATAAAGGCACACACCTGTCTATATAAGGTCCCACAGTTGACATCAGAGCAAAAACCAAGCCATGAGGTCGAAGGAATTGTCCGTAGAGCTCCAAGACAAGATTATGATGATGCACAGATCTGGGGAAGGGTTCCAAAAAATGTCTGCAGCATTGAAGTTCCCCAGGAAGACAGTGGCCTCCATCACTCTTAAATGGAAGAAGTTTAGAACCACCAAGACTCTTGCTAGAGCTGGCCGCCCGGCCAAACTGGGCAATCAGGGGAGAAGGGCCTTGGTCAGGGAGGTGACCAAGAACTCGATGATCACTCTGACACAGCTCCAGAGTTCCTCTGTGGAGATGGGAGAACCTTCCAGAAGGTCAACCAACTCTGCAGCACTACACCAATCAGGCCTTTATGGTAGAGTGGCCAGATGGAAGCCACTCCTCAGTAAAAGGCACATGACAGCCCGCTTGGAGTTTCCCAAAAGACACCTAAAGGACTCAGACCATGAGAAACAAGATTCTCTGGTCTGATGAAACCAAGATTGAACTATTTGGCCTGAATGCCAAGCGTCACATCTGGAGGAAACCTGGCACCATCCCTATGGTGAAGCATGGTGGTGGCAGCATCATGCTGTGGGGATGTTTTTCAGGGGCAGGGACTGGGAGACCAGTCAGGATTGAGGAAAAGATGAATGGAACAAAGTACAGAGAGATCCTTGATGAAAACCTGCTCCAGAGCCCTCAGGACCTCAGACTGGTGTGAAGGTTCAACAGGACAACAACCCCAAACACACAGCCAAGACAACACAGGAGTGGCTTCGGGACAAATCTGAATGTTGTTGAGTGGCCCAGCCAGAGCCTGGACTTGAACCCAATCAAACATCTCCGGATAGACTTTAAAATAGCTGTGCAGCATTGCTCCCCATCCAACCTGACAGAGCTTGAGGATCTGCAGAGAAGAATGGGAGAAACTCCTCAAATACAGGTGTGCCAAGCGTGTAGCGTCATACCGAAGACTCGAGGCTGTAATTGATGCCAAAGGTACTTCAAAGTACTGAGTTAAGGGTCTGAATACTTATGTAAATGTCATATTTCAGTTTCTTCATAAAGTTGAAAAGAATACTAAAAACCTGTTTTTTGCTTTGTCATTATGGGGTATTGTGTGCAGAATGATGAAAAAAACGATTTGCTCCATTTTAGAAAAAGGCTGTAAGGTAACAAATGTGGAAAAAGGTCAAGGGGTCTGAATACTTTCCAAATGCAATGGAACTATTTGTTCAGCATTTTTTAAATGTACAGCGACAGAATTCAGAACATGGGCCGTTCTTACAGTATTCTCCTTTAAGACAGTCTATAGACTACATGTGCATCACCAAGTCAGAATATTAGGCAAAGTTATAGACCAAATTATTAGGGTTAGGCACGTGGGCTACTAACAGCTAACTAACACAACATACACTTATTACTTTCTTAGCTACAATTTACATATCTCCCTGGTATATTACATCATTTATGCAGCAGCATACAGTATATTTTTGGACTCACCTTGTTGTGCTACTGTTACAATGAGTGAAGGGGTGGGAACCCAAGAGCGGACTCAGAAGAGTTAGATGGGATGAATGCCCAATCCAGGGTAGCTCAGATGAGTTGCAAAAACCAGGAGTGTAGAGAGGTTGGAGTTGGCTGAGTAGAACAGGGGAACAGGTCCCGAGGGGAATCCAAGGTAATGGTGGTGAGTGATATCCAGAGCAAGGTGGTTGGTGGTGAGATGTGGAACAGGAGCCAGAGACAGAGCGGTAACTGCAAGGAGAGGACAAAAATGGTGTAAGGCAGGAAACCGAGCAAAGCAGCACAACATGATCTTAACAAAAGGCTAGAGTGATAACTGACTGAGCAGAGATTATGATCTGGCAGAGTGGAAGTGGCAGGGATGAGTATATGTAGAGGTCTTGATTTATGGGATGATTTGCAGCAGGTCGGGATCTGCTCTGACTCCAGCACACCTGTCTCCAACCACACAGTCACACCAAGGGAGAGAGAGAGTGTATACAGGGGGAGAACTGAAGGTTAGGAAGACACCAGATGAACACCAGAGGACGTAGTGGGCGCGGATGTGACAGCTACAGTATGCTCACATGAACAAGAACGTTGGGCGGCGGTCCTTTGTGGTCAAATTTTGTCATCAAACTTTGTCATCAAAGTCTGCCATTCTCTGTATTTATGGTGCTTTCAAGGCAACTGTGAACTCTGAAAAAAACAAGGTTGAATCATGACGTCAGTGATCTTCAGGTCGGAGCCCTAGAAAGAGGCCGAGTTCCCGACTTGCAATTCTGAGTTGGATGACCGTTTAAAGCTTATCTTCCCAGTCGGAGCTAGTTTTTTCCCAGTTCTCTTGAACTCACTGAAGTCTGAGATTTTCCAGTTCCTAGTTTCCCGTTGTTCTGAGTGTGGCAGAAGTCATGCTTGGGGCCAACGATGCAGAAGGACCAATTGATGGTCTGGTAGGCACTCAACCGGCGTGGAACCACAGGGTTCCCAGGCGATGACATCCTGGCCCCCAGATGATGATTTTCCTGCTCGACCATAAGATGGTGGGGTTGTGATGTTGGAGCCACGGGAGGCAGAGGATTACCTTGTGTACGGGTGCGGTGGTAATGAAGAAGGGAAGGCTTTCCTGGTGCATGGGTCCCATGGTGAGTGGTGCGGTGATGTGCGTAATTGTGCCGGATCCCAGTGGTCGCTTATCCAGGGGGCCGCCCCTGTGGTCTAGTGGACCCCAGGTTAGGGCGTACCGGACACCGCTGAAGAGCCATAAACAGCTCCTCCTCTCTCCCAGACGGCCATAGCCGTAGCCCACTCCAACGACCGTACGGTCAGCAGGAAAATGACCGTGGCAACGATTTACAAAGTGATGACACTTGGTGATAATTAATTTATCATATATTTAATCATTAGTTGGAAAACAGGGAAATGAAGATGTTCACACTTTACTAACATGAACAACAGATAGAGCAGCACAGAGGTCAGCACAAATTAGGAAGTTATCTCTGCAGACATCAAACATCTTAACCATATGTGCGGGGAGAAAAATATGAGAACATTCACAAAAGAACATTGGTCCCCCAATTCTACAGTATGTCACCTCTGAGATGGGGCAGTATCAAAAACCTGTGTGTTGGTGCTGTACAAGTCCAATATACTGAATAATGTAAAACCAAATAATAACTCACACATAAATTCTTATGAGTTGCATGTGAGGTATATACAGTACCAGTCAAAAGTTCGGATACAACTACTCATTCAAGGGTTTTTCTTTATTTGTACTATTGTCTACATTGTAGAATAATAGTGAAGACACCAAAACTATGAAATAATCAAAAAAGTGTAAAATATATATATATATATGTCGCTGCACAGCTATTTTCAGGTCTCTGAGGAGATGTTCGATCGGGTTCAAGTCCTGGCTCTGGCTGGGACACTCAAGGACATTCAAAGACTTGTCCTGAAGCCACTCCTGCATTGTCTTGGCTGTGAACTTAAGGTCATTGTCCTGTTGGAAGGGGAGCCTTCGACCCAGGTCTGGAGCAGGTTTTCATCAAGGATCTCTCTGTACTTTGCTCTGTTCATCTTTTCCTCGATCCTGACTAGTCTCCGAGTCCCTGCCGCTGAAAAACTTCCCCAAAGCATAATGCTGCCAATCTTGTTTCTCATGGTCTGAGAGTCCTTTAAATGCCTTTTGGCAAACTCCAAGCGGGCTGTCATGTGCCTTTTACTGAGGAGTGGCTTCCGTCTGGCCACTCTACCATAAAGGCCTGATTGGTGGAGTGCTGCAGAGTTGGTTGTCCTTCTGGAAGGTTCTCCCATCGTCACAGAGGAACTCTGGAGCTGTGTCAGAGTGACGAGCAGGTTCTTGGTCACCTCCCTGACCAAGGTCCTTCTCCCCGATTGCTCAGTTTGGCCGGGCGGCCAGCTCTAGAAAGAGTCTTAGTGGTTCCAAACTTCTTCCATTTAAGAGTGATGGAGGTCACTGTATTCTTGGGGAATTTCAATGCTTCAGACATTTTTTTGGAAGCCTTCCCCAGATCTGTGCCTCGACACAATCCTGTCTCGGAGCTCTACAGACAATTCCTTCGACCTCATGGCTTGGTTTTTGCTCTGACATACACTGTCAACTGTGGGACCTTATATAGACAGGTGTGTGCCTTTCCAAATCGTCAAGGATGATCAATGGAAACAGGATGCACCTGAGCTCAATTTCGAGTCTCATAGCAAAGGGTCTTTCTGGGGGTTCAAAATGTGGAAAAAGGAATTGGGTCTGAATACTTTCCGAATGGACTACGTCTGTCCTAGCTCGCTCCTTAATGTCTTAATCTAAATTACCGATTGTTTCTTATTCACTCCTCGTCCCCTTATGCCATAGTTTGTACATCTCAATTGTCAGTAGAAACCACATTTGTTTAAGCAAGTCAGCCATATCAGCTTTGTTTTTTTAAAAGGCAGTAAATGAGGCTCCACTGATAGCCAGGTGTAGCAGTGATAAGGTGTTGGGACTCTGCTGTTGGGACAGCTTTATGTAGGCCCTAACAGTTTATTTGTCACCGTTATAGTGCTATTTATGTATTGTTTAGTGTTGTGGCTTTGCTGGCAAGCATCTAAAAAAATCTTAATCACATTAAGAGTTACATGCTAAATTCGCCACTGACCATGTATGAGGCACCATTTCACCATCTTGGTAATCTAATAATGAATAGTGATCTCTACTGTAAAGCAGCATGTAAATGGTGGGTATGGGGACACTAATAAATCCCTTTAATACACCAACTTTAAAGCTTTGTGTCAAACCTCAAATGACAATTATTTATTATCTACCTTTTGAATACTCATAATACACCACTAGAGAAGTGTACAGTAGGCATTCTGGCATCTCTACTTTTTCTAGCCCCTGAACTACAGTAGGTAAGACGAGTCTTTATAATAAATACACTGCTGAACAAAAAAACGATTTTTGCTTTTGACACTTTATTAATTCAATGGTTTCCTGATGTTTGGATATACACACAATATTTTTTTCTCAAATGACTAGTCAAGAGACAACACTGATAATCAGAAATATACATGTACAAAACACACTGAGGATTATGTACAGGTGTAGGATCTTCATTTTATCTCTCGTTGCTGAGAATTTTCCTGCACCGCAAAATGCAGTTATGCTTCATGATTTACATAAATTAAATGTTAAACCCACACACTTAATACTGCACTTTTCATGTAGCCTAAATTTGGCCAGGTAACAGCTTAACCACCAATCAAGCAACATTTGATTGAAGGACTAAAGTTCAAATCCTGTTGCTGTAACAATACTGGGAAAATGAAGATCCAACACCTGTAGCCTACTGAGAAGTGAAGAGGCGTGAACTGAATATATCTGACATGTTTTTCATTAGACTCAGTTGGAGATTTGGTTTGTTTTACACCATAACATTTGTTTTACAAATAAAGATGTGAATATCAGCAATAATCTACTGTAAGCCAGTCACAATACAGTTTCTCCTCACTTCTTTTTATCAATGCCAGCAAAAAATACTTGTTGTTCAGAGACATATTTAAGGAACTTTTGAGTTTCTTAAAGATACTGTTTCACAAGGGGGATTTTGTCTCACATACTCTTCTTTGAGGCTTATTACAGTTAGCATCCAACCAACTCTTGCCGTCTTTAGTACCACCCGGTTCCCCCATTCTAGCACAGTCTTCACCGTCGGGATTTTCTCCTTTCCAGTCATCAGGCTCCTGGTTACCAAGCCAGAAGCTATGGAGTGAAGGATGATAATACATAAGAGGTATGATCATAATACGTTTTCATCTAGGGTGATTGTATTATGATATTGATTTGAACATGCATTCAAACCTTGTGCTTAGAGATGAACCATCCACCCATAACCACTCGTTCTCTTTTATACTGTCCGTCAGCCCAATCCAGAACTTCTCTTCAGGCTCCGTAATTATTTTTGTACCAGTTTTCTGATCTAAGAATTTCTTCCCCAGAAACATTGTTTGGAGAATTATGTCAAGATTGATTGTCATTTGTATGTTAGTAGAGGAAAGGAAAAATGTGCATCAAAACAACTGAGAGAATCAATAATAGTCATACCTGCTCCTCTAGGCTCCCTATGATGACAAGGTGTCCCCCCCTGGTGATACACTCATCCCGACTCTGAGCCCAGGTCAGTTCATCAGGGGAGAAGTAATAGCACTTCCCCCCATAATACTCCCAGTCTTTAGCACAGTTTCTAGGTTTAGGATAGTCTTTATTCCCTGTGGAGAGAATGAACAGAACCCATTGTCAGTGCCCCGTACACTACACTGATCTCTATGCCTACCTATAGTCAAATGCCTTTTGTTTTTATGTTACTGATGGTGTACAATCCATGTGGATATGAGACATACTGTATGACTCTCACAACTATTCAAGTATGCTATATTGTTGCATCAATGAATAAGGAGGAACTAAAACAAAAATAGACTGCCTCTGAAGTTGACAACTTGATTTGAAGTTGTTTTGAGTTTAACTCAGGATTGCTATCTGAAACAGGTTTTTATCTTGGGTCATAATACAACCTACTACATCTGAGTAAACACATTCCCTCGTAGTATAATCTCATCTGTGTTTGTAGGGCAAGAGGGGGCAGTTGTCTGCTTTCTCAATTCTTCATTTTGTTGCCAAACTGTTGTGAATAAAGATAATTATGTTTTTTCACAGGTTGAAGTTTATTGCCATGAATCCTGCCCTGAAGGCAGAACTGAGTGATTTCTGCTAGTTGGGCCACACAAAGATTATGAAAACAAAAGTGAGCTGTTTGGTCTTCATTTAAGGTTTGGGCTAGCAGTGTGTTTAAGATTAGTGTTAAGGTTAGGGTTAGGTTTAAAATCTGATTTTATGACTTTGTGGGTGTGCCAGCTGGCGACCATGCTGCAGACCTGCCACCAGGGCAAGATTCATGACAATAAATGCCAACCTGAATCATTTTCACAGCGTGACATAGGAATCCATACTTTTTGGAATTATCCAACACTGAGTGTTTTAGCAATAACAAAAGCTGCAATTTTTTCTAATATTATTTTATAAGGATGAAAATGTCACTGGATTCAATGGAAAGGCTGTATTAGTGGTAGACAATACAATTTAATTGGAGGGTCATATCTGTGTCAACACTCACCTGCACATTCCTTCTCCTGAAGATCTTTGATCTTGACTTGCAGTTCTTGAAGCTCTCTGGTTTTGATCATTAAAGCTAGTTGCCAAAAGATAACAGTTCTGACTCATGTTCCCTACATCCAGCTACATATAAACAACAGTTATATTAGAAAACCGATGTGAACATTTTCTTTGTGTGAACTTAAACTCACCTGATGTAAAAGCTTTTTCCAAACCTGTAAGATTTAGATCGTAAGCCGCTTGCAGAATTTGGAGCTCTGTGTTTTTGGTTGACAGGTTGCTGTTATCTGATTGCAAAAATACATACATTTTAAATTGTAGGAATCTGACCAACATTCTTCTGCATAATAATGTAATATTAGTTGATTGTGAAAAGTATTACAAATAAATATTAATTTTATTCACCAACATTTTTATACGGGATCTTGTATCAGTTACGTTGTTACAGAAATTAGACAATGACCTGGCATGAAACATTAATCCATTTGAAGAAGTACTGTGGGGATTTTCCAGCTCTTGTGCTAAAAATGTGCCTAGATATTTCTGTATTTTCATAGCTCTAGACAAGAGCCTCTATGAATCTGTCTCCGACAGAGTCTGCTTTAGACTAGCCACCTCCACTATCTAGGTCACTCACACAGGAACCGAAGTCCAATGACTGTCCCCATCAGAAGAAAACAGAGAGTCACCAGGACCACTTTGACAGGGTCACATCCACCTGCTCTGACCTTTGACCCCTCCTGAGAATCAGAGTCACCAGCTGAGGAGAGAGAGAGAATGAATTAAACTGACCTATAAGACTCGCTACTTCATTTTATTGTATGTTAGACATGAAGAAAACGTACACTGAGGGTGTTTCTCAAAATGCATACTGTGCTCAGAGCACACAAATTGGAACACGGGAGGTTCAGAGTATGATTCCAAATCAAAGTATGCAAAACGGAGCATGGAGGACACTTCTCAAATGCGTACTCCGTTTGTACATACTTTGAAGCATGCATCGATGCAAGCGTCAGAAAGTATACAATGAAATATGACGCAACCACATAACATTATTTTAACTGAAGCGAGAGAAAATACACTCCGGCTAAATCATTGAGTCGACAAACAATCCGTAGTGGGCAGAGAGGCGGTCGGGGTGTTGGGCGAAGGCCACAGTAGGGAAGATGGCGGAAAAGGAAATAAGGCAGGAAGTGGAGCATATTATGAATAAACATGGAGTGGGGGATTACACAGGCCTTCTGAAAGATCTGTTGCAGGAGAAAGACAGATAAAAAGGAGAGACATGGAAGATTTTTAGTGAACATTTAATGGAGGATCACACAGAACTTTTGGAAGAGCTTGAGGAGGAAATGGGACAGGAGGAGAGTGAGGATCAATTAAATGTGGCGGCAGGTGCAGTGATGACTGCTGCGTAGAAGATGAGTGTAGAGGGAAGTAGTGAGGTGAAGAAGGTGGGCGTCAAGTACAAAAACAGGGATACGTTCTTCAGTAGTTCAGAGATGGAACTTGAGAGTGAGGAAACTGCTGCGAAGATTGTCCCAAGGCTGATTTTGGCCCAGTGAGATTTATTTAACAAGGCAAGTCCGTTAAGAACAAATTCTTATTTACAATGACAGCCTACACCAGCTAAACCCTAACCAGGATGACACTGGGCCAATTGTGCGCCACCCTATGGGACTCCCGATCACAGCCTGTTGTGATACAGCCCGGAATTGAACCAGGGTCTGTAGTGACACCGCTAGCACTGTGATGCAGTGCCTTAAACCTCTGCGCCACTCGGGAGCCCCAAGGGAATGGATCCTTGTTGTTTGGTTGATCCATATGTGGTGTCAGGTTGGGTGGAGGAGAGGTTGGGGACTGTTGAGTTGGTGAAAGTAACTTGGAATGGACTCAATGATTTATTATGTTTCCTCCCCCCAGAGGGAGAGGGCGCTCTGGATTTCGAGATTAGGGACAAGAATTGTGCCGTGCTTTGCTCTCTGGAGTAGGGCTCCGTCGAAAGGAGTGATAACGGGTGTGGCATTAAGTTTTGAGGAGGAGCAGTTGAAATGGAAGATTCCCAGTGTCTGTGACACCCGCCACTTGATGAGACAGATACGGTGGGCAAACGGAGAAGACATCATCTCTCATGCTGAGTTTTGATGCAGAGTCGTTACCAAATAAGGTCAAGGTATGAAGTGTCAGTTATCACGTGAGAGTTTGTTACGAACATATTACTGTGTTTTAGCTGTAATATTTATGGGCATATTGCAGCAGTGTGTAGGAAGGACATGCCCAGATGTGAGAAGTGTGCAGGAGGGCATGAGACGAAGGAATGTGTGGTATCGGTGGAGAAAGTTGTGTGTGTTAGTTGTGAGGGTGATCATGGGGATGGAGATCGGAGGTGTCCGATGAGAGAAAGGCAGATTGAGGTTGCCAGGGTCAGAATAGAACAGAAAGTTGGAGTCCAGGCTCTGTCACAGCCGGCCGCACCCAGGAGGCCCATGTGGCGGCGCACAATTGGCCCTGCGTCGTCCGGGTTAGGGAGGGTTTGGCCGGCAGGGATATCCTTGTCTCAACGCGCACTAGCGACTCCTGTGGCGGGCTCCTGTGGCGCACGCTGACCAGGACTCAAGGTGTATTGTGTTTCCTCTGAGACATTTGTGCGGCTGGCTTCCGGGTTGGATGGGCAGTGTGTCAAGAAGCAGTGTGGCTTGGTTGGGTTTTGGAGGACGCATGGCTCTCGACCGTCACCTCTCCCGAGTCCGTACGGGAGTTGCAGCGATGAGACAAGACTGTAACTACTATCAGTTGGATACCGCGAAATTGGGGAGAAAGAAAGGGGAACAAAAATAAAACAGAAAGTGTTGTATGCCTAAGCAGTGAAGAGTGGTAGAGTTAGATGGGTACAGTGTGAGAGTATTCCTGTGAGTAGGCGGAGATCAAGAGTGATGGGAAGAATAGGTGCGTCAGTACGGTGGGCTTTTTAGCATTTATAGCCATGGTTGTTAATTGTACCGCAGAAATGAATCGAATGTCACAGAATAGTTGTAGTGGCAGTGGCAGAGAAGTACCTGGGATTGCTCACCTGCTCTTTCTATGACAGACTGACCAGGTGAAAGCTAAGATCCCTTATTGCTGTCGCTTGTTAAATCCACCAATCAGTGTAGGTGAAGGGGAGGTGACAGGTTAAAGAAGGATTTTTAAGCCTTGAGACATTTGAGACATGGATTGTGTATGTGTGCCATTCAGAGGGTGACTGGGCAAGACAAAATATTGAAGTGCCTTTGAACGGGGTATGGTAGTAGGTGCCAGGCGCACCGGTTTGAGTGTGTCAAGAACGGAAACAATGCTCAGTTTTTCAAGCTCAACAGTTTCTTGAGTGTATCGAGAATGGCCCACCACCCAAAGGACATCCAGCCAACTTGACACTACATTGGAGTCAACATGGGCCAGCATCCCTGTGGACGTTTTGACACCTTGTAGAGTCAATGTACCGACAAATTGAGGCAGTTCTGATGGCAAAAGGGGGTGCACCTCAATATTAGGAAGGTGTTCCTCATGTTTTGTACACAGTGTATGACTCGTAGGAACAAGGTTTTTGACAAATGCTCAATTAGAATCTGTTCATCTTGTAAACCTTTTCTTCACCCATATGTAGGAAAGTTCATTGTTTTGCCTAGCTTGCACTTTGCACTGACTTCATCTGACCCACACAATCCCGCGCACATTCACCCACCCACACACACACACACACATACCATTAGTGTCGGTAGATTGTTGGTTGCGTCCGTCTTTGGGAATTGAGATTTCAGAGTACGTGGCGTCATTCACTGTGGATGCTGTTGCTGGAATGCAACCATGAAAGTGTGAGCACAAGACAAAACTCTCTTCACATTGGCTGTTCCTGAACCAGCATTTTTAACACTCAGTTTATTCGTTTTTGTTTTTAGCACCTTGGTCCTGTTTTCACAAGAATGCGGTATAATTCTGTACAAACTCAAAACAGATCATGAAAAAGGCTGTCGTTTCAAAACTTTAAGCACATTTTCAATTGACTAAGTATAACACACAAAATCACACAGTAACCTTTTCACCAAACCTGATCACTGTTTCATCTAGAAATACCTTTCATATAAAGTCATTGCCTTTTCACAATGCAATCCTCACAATACTTTTCATATGATTCTCTTTTCATTTGTTTAAATACATTTGACCATCACTTCATCCAACTGCTCTTAATGGCTGACCACTTAACCGTTTGGTAAACCTATGAATTTTAAACTGGTTTGTCCACTAACAATGGATTTTGAGAACTACAGAAATAAAATGTGTGTTTGTAAAGTATAAACATCTAAATGACATGTATGATGCATGATAATCATACATAATGGACTACTAGTTGTTGCTACCGTAAATTCCTATAAGCCGCAACTTTTTTCCCAGCTTTGAACCTCGCGGCTAATATATGGATTTTACCCGCTTTCAATTTTTTTTCTCCAAAAAAAACACATTCTGTGACGTGCTCAGTTTTTTGGCGGCATGAAGCTTTCATTAGACCAATGAAATTGCCGAACGGGTTAAGGTCAAACAACTTTTTGGTTTACTGTTTAGATTAAATCGAGCGCTCTCAAACTTCCCATCATTCTGATTACGGTAGTCATTTTGTCACCCTCATCATGGCAAAGACATGGAGAAATGCATATGATGCAGCTTTCAAGATGAAGGCGATTGATCTGGCTGTTGGAAAAGGAAATAGAGCTGCTGCACGGGAGCTTGGTCTTAATGAGTCGATGATAAGACGTTGGAAACAGCAGCGTGAGGAATTGACTCAGTGCAAAAAGACAACTAAAGCTTTTATTTTTTGTTACAAGCCGTGTTTCGTTAAAGCCTGTTTATTTTTGTTTCAAGCCGTGTTTCGTTAAAGCCTGTGTAAAGTTCATTTGTTTCAATGTACCGGTAGGCACCTGCGGCTTATAGACATGTGCGGCTTATTTATGTTTAAAATAATTGTTTTTTTTTAATTCAGTGGGTGTGGCTTATATTCAGGTGCGCTTAATAGTCCGGAAATTACGGTAATTGATTTCAATATGGAGCAGGAAAGACAGCAAGGGAGAGGTGGAAATCAAAGAGCTTGTGGACAAGGGGCTTGTTAGAGAGGTGGGCATGGGCCCCATCAAAGAGGTGGACATCAGAGAGAGGGAGGCAGACGGCAGGGAACTGTTGTGTCTAATAAAATCAGGGCCATCGTCGTTGAACGTGATAAACAGAGGCCTTACTATGGCAGAGGCTGATAGATTAGTTCACCCCAATCTGAAAAGGTCAATTTTCAATTTGATCCTGAGAATTTCACCAAGAAAACCGGTAAGTCTTAAGGATATGCACTATGCTTTACATTTACAGTAAATGACATATTGTAATGCATGTAAATTCACAAAACATGTTACTGTATTCTTCCAGTATGATCTATTGACAGTATACTCTGTTCTACCCTCAGAACCGACAGAAGACCCCATGGCCGTGGCCGTGTGCTGACCGACCAGAAGGAGTGGGCAGCGGTGGAAATGGTGAGGGCCAGGAATGACATACGTCTGTCCGAAATAAAGCAGGCCATTGAGGAGAACGATGACCCCTTTGCCAATGTGACATCCATCAGCCTACCAACAATGGCCCACCTTTTGAAGAGGCACCAGGTATCTATGAAACACATTTACCTGGTGCCTTTTGAGAGAAACAACGACCGGGTGAAACAACTGCAGGCCGAGTATGTTCAGGTACAGCACTATATACTGTATTACTGTTACATGACAATATCATATTGTAACTATACTGTAAAAAGAACTAACCAAAATATATTTTAGAGGGTGATGCTGCTGTGAACCATCACAAATATATATTTGTTGATGAAGTGGGCTTCAACCTGGCCAAATCTCAGCGCCGTGGGCGGAAACTCGTCGTGCAACCGTCCAAGTGCCTGGACAATGTGGGGGAAACTTCTCAATGTACGCAGCTATTTCTGAGGATGGTGTGGCAGGATATAGTACATTACTTGGATCCTACAACGCTGCACATCTCACTGTGTTTCTCAATGAAATTGAGCAGGCCTGTCAAGGTGAAGGGGTAACCTATGTCACTGAGTGTGACAATGTCAGGTTCCCCCCTGCAGAGGGGGTTCAGGCATGGTTTTGGGCCCATCCCCAATTCATGGCCCTATACTCTTCTTTGCTCAACCCTATTGAGGAATCTTTTTCAGCATGGAGGTGGAAGCTGTACGATCGCCATCCCTATGAGCGTGCCGCCCTACTTCTGGCCATGAATGAGGCATTCGACGACATCAATGCAGACCAATGTCAAGCTTAGATTAGCCATGTCAAAAGGTTTTTCCTGCGGTGCATGAATAATGAGGACATTCACTGTGTTGTGGATGAGAATTTATGGCCAAATGCTCAAGACAGGCTTCATGCAAACGACTGGGTGCTAAACCTTATGTTTTATTTTCATTCACTTAATTACTTAGTTTCATTTACATTTGCAATTATATCTAAAAAAAATAAAAAAAATAAATGCATTAATGATTGTAGAGGATGACTTCATTGACCACACCTTTGATTACACATTGAATAGATATTATGGAAATTGTAGCATTTGTCAATTTTGTTGGGTCATTTAAGTGTATTGCCTAACGTGAACTGTAATTTACAGTACTGTAGCATTTTACTTTCAGCACTTCTAAGGGCGATTTGAAACGCGTGTCTTGCTTTGTTTTCTATTGGATTAACTGGTAGATAAAACGACTAAATAGAAAATATATTATGGTGATTAAACCAATGTTCTCATTACATTTCACATTTCACAATAAACAGATTTTCAATCAATGGTTGTGTGGTGAGAGATGTTTACAATCCAAATTAATGCACAATGACGGTTGAGTGAAAGACTGACTTACAAGTGTGACCAGTTTAGTTGTACTAAGAGTTGTGAAAATGTACCAGATACTTGTGAAAATTTGACCAAAGTAACAATGTAAAACTGTAATGTAAAATAATCAGCACAGATCACTGATAAGGCATGAAGCGTACATGAAGTGTTGCATGCAAACCAGCTAACAAATATGTTTCCTGCAAACCCTTTGAATTGTAGTCTCTAAAATCTCTTTGTGATGCAAGTCATTTTTTGTCCTAGCGAACATGTTTTGACGTAGGGTATCAATATGTGTTGTCAAATAAAGTCAATGTAGTATAAATATAATTTTAAAGGGGCCATCTGGGGATTTTTTGGTAAACTGCTGAGGGATGGGGCTGGAGGAATGTAACCACTCAAGTTCATAGACGGCACTATGGGAGCGAGGACAGACCATCCATGACCATGAGATACAAATGATAGTTTTAACCATGATTTGAAGACATACAGTGTTTGTTTACAATTACATTGTATACGAACAATAGCATAAAACAACCTTACATTTGTTCTGATGGGGTAATACAGTTGAACTAAGCTGATGAGACGTTTATAAGTAATACTCTTCAAAAATCAACAGCTATATAGCATTCATTTAAAAAACGGATCCTAGATTGCCCCTTAAAGATTACGGATATATATATTGGCAGATAGAGGAAGCTTTATGTTGAACATTCTCCACACCCTGAGCATACAGCATGATTATAAAAATAGATTTTAGTTTAGTGCTTACCACCATCTTTTCCTTCAGTCCTTTGTTGCTTTTTGAACTTCACATCAGCGTGGACTATTCCTTCAGACATACTGATCTAAACACTCATACCAGACCCTTATTACATCAACTTAAATAGACACTTATTTTATATGATGGGGACTGAGGGAGGGACTATGTTGAAAAAAACAATTGTGCAATGACATGACTTCTCTTTTCTCTCTTTGCAGCATTCATTTTACTAATCAAATCCTTGGTTCCCTATAGAACCTTCAGATCTCATTATGATGAGAAATCAGGCCTGGGATAAGGCTTGAAAAACTGACTCGGTAACTGATTGGCAGTGTTTCAGGCTATTGTGGAATACTGTAGATGTACTTCCTCAATGAAGAAAGCTACCTCAAGCTACTTTCTAAGCTCTATCTCAGAGTCTGCTGGTGATCTGTCAAAATGTTGGAAAATAGTTAATGCACTGAAGCGTGGAAATTCCTCTCCTTCCCTGCCTAAGCAAGTTGTGTCAGACTTTCTTTAAAGATAAAATAATGGTTAAAAGCCTGGGCAAAAGACTTGCTGGCATGAATGACCCGTTCCTGAAGGAAATTGCAGAACGGCACAAAGTTCTGTAACCAATTTAAGGAAAATACATTGAAAGGGAAACGCGTAGCTCGCGTCGTGGATAAACTGTATATTGATAACCAGTTGTTCAAAGACAGACTACTCCATGGCTATTTTTTAAAAATTACAAAGTTCTCAGAGGAGGCAAATAAGGAAACACAGAATTGTAGCCTGGTTATGGATTGTAATAATAGAAAAGCTATTTTTTTGTTGTTGTATCTTCAAAAATAATGAATTGGACCACAAAAGCACTAATTCAACATGGTGGAGATAAAAACTCAGTAAACAGAAGGAACAGTATGTGTGGATGGATGGTGTGGTGTGTGTTTGTTGGTGTGGCGTTGAGTGAGAAAGGAAATGGTTGCATATCCCAGAACCAATGTATTGCTGTGAGCGGGTGTGTGAGAGAGCTTTCAATGTTGTTCAGATGAGGGATATACATTTTATAATGAATTATACATCTTATTTATTGTCCTTTCATTGTGGAACAACATTTATAAATAAATTATACATCTAATTTATTTATTGTCCTAACATGGGTCACAGAGACATTCAGAGAGGGGGCATATTATTGTGGCCATGGTGGCACACAATCAAAGGTCTGACTGCACAGAGATGCATGGGAATATGGTCAATACGGGGGACCATGTGGGTGTTTCAGGGGAAGGGGGTATATCTGACCATCATCTAGGACATGACAATGATTAACAAAATCTCCCCATTTCTGCCCATAGTTTTTGCACAGTTTTGCAGGCCTTCTCATACAGCTGCAACTGTATATGCAGTCGCAAATCAAGACCTTTCTTGAGTTGGGCTCTGGGATGGTGAAACTGTTGAGAATGTGAGTCTATGGTTGTTGTGGGGGGAAGGGGTTGAGTGTGTATGAGTGTGTGTATCCCACAACGGTTGCGAGGGAGTAAAAGAAGTTAGGGACGATATAAGATTACAGGATGATTCAAAATAATTGTTTGCTAATATAATAATTGCTTGCCATAATGTAATTTTGGTAATGGCGAGAGGTAAAAATCCTTTGCTTAAATTGCCTACATTACTACAAATATTAATAGCTAATTATGGAAAATAAGATAAACAGGATTTAAAATATATGGCTACATATAATACGAGGTGAGGGCGATGGAAATGCATTTCGCGGTTGATCTGCTTCTGTTCTGTGGGGAGCACACAGTGCCATTTTCAAAGGATGGATCCCGGTCTATCCGGGGCTATGGGATCTGGGGAGTCGGGGGTGTTCTGCTGGGCATTGGGATGACAAACCAACTCAGGATGAGGAGGGCTTTTAGC